>NC_027751.1:2451510-2511303 GCF_000695525.1 Brassica oleracea var. oleracea
CGAAAGGTGTTCGAGGAAATGCCCGAGACAACTCTTCCTAGCTTTTAGCATACTTTGCCAAAGACATTTGTTGTTAGAGGTGCTAAGATAGCCATTGGACTTGTTAGTTATGATTACTTTCATATTATTCAACCAAAGACATTTGATGCTTGGATTGTGTTAGTAAATGAACATTCATCTAGACATAGAGTTTGTTTAGGATTGTGTCTAAGCTTAAGGTTGATAGTTTGGTTGATCGTTTGTCATCCTTAGTTCGAAACTTGATCACCCGAGGTCTAATCCCTATACCCATGAGTTCTCTTTTCCCATAGTTAAGAAAGTATCATTTAGTTATTCCTTTTAGTTATTTGTAGTGTAAAAACCCTTTTTAAAACCATTGGTTGCACTTAGATTAAGTGATTACTTGCATTCTCGGTGCTTTCTCATCTCTCAGAACTGGTTCGACAATCATTTATACTACAACATTTGTCTTAGGAGCTTTGAAAACTCTTAACATCAAATGGACATCCGATATTTTTCGGACTTTTTTTTTCATATCCATACCCACCCGGAACCGAGTGGATCCGACTCGAACCCGACCCGAGTTTTTAGAATATCCGAATGGGACAATTTTTCAAAATCCGAAAAATCTGATACCCGAAAGATCCGACCCGAACCCGAAAGGATATCCGAATGCCCAAGGCTAGATGGGACGCGGGTTCAAACCGAAGTAGGGTTTCTTTTGTTATTTTTTCAACCTTTTCTTTAATGAATACCTATTTACCAATACACCCTCGTCTTCTTCCTTTTACCAGTCGCACAAGAGCCCTAATTTATGGGTTTTCAACCTTTTTTTTCACGATTCTTCCGCGTTTACACTGATTTTTCTGATGTTTATGCCTAGTTATGATAGATTCACAACGAAACTTATGATTTTGAGCTTGCAATTTAGAAAAATTGAATTTTTTGTGAAGAATCCGAGTTTTTGGATGAATTGAGGCAAAACGCCACGATAGCTTACCGATTCACGTTTAAGCGGCGATTAAGCGGTCGTCGTGGGTGCGTTTTAGAACAGGGGTCATAACTCATAACCAAATAACTCTTATATTATATAGTTTCCTATCGGGACAATGGAAGTTAAGAAACTGGTAGAACGTATGTAGTAGAGCATACATGACGTAAAATGACGTATACCCGGTCTCATTTTTCAGTAGCCCGTACTCCATTTAAGCTTACGAGTACGTAGAATAGTCCAAAGTGTAGTACGAACCATACAGGTTTTTATATCTAAAAGCTAATATACGTATTCTTACATCAATAATGCTAACCGATCGAGCGAAAACACTAATGTTATTTCGAGATTTAAATATATTCCCTCCGCCAATTTGGCAGACCGCTATAAAAATCATTTTAAAAAGAATATCTGCGTATTGGTTATTAATTCAAAAGATATAAAAGTAGATGTCATATATATATAATAATGATGCTGTATTGTTTTCAACGATTCTATCCACAGATCAGGACATTAAAATTACGAATACTACGGATTGGTTTGTATTGTAGACTTGTAGTGATGCGTTGAACAGATTGTTTCGTTCGTTCTAGCCTCTAGGTTATCAAGATTCGAAGTAAAGGAGAGACCGTAACTTAGAACACTATTATGCTAGAGACATCTCTTATTTCTTTTTTAATATTTTTTAATTGTAAAAATGAATTAATAAACTGGATTAAGAGACCCGAAAATTTACGTGTTCCATTGCAAGTCTCTTATTTAAGAGTTCTTAAAAAAAAAATTTAATTTGATTTTTCTTATTAAACTTAAATTTTTTCTTAAACTTTTTCTTAAGTAATACTAGTTTCATTTATATAAGTTTCTAAGACAGTTCTTACAAAAACATACAAGTTTTGAATGTATTCAAAAACAGGAAACGATATGAAGTGTAGCTTTGAACGTGATGATATCAAAGGCCTAGAAAAGCATGAGAATAAAGCCAAGAAAATGATGGACTGAGACTCAGCACATGACTAAGGTCTTACAAAGCGTTTTGTTCAGTTATGGCAATTCAAGTTCAAATTAATTTTATCTCGTTGCTAGGCTGAACGTGCGAATCATATGTTGCCGTAGGTACTACACTCCGTTACCATTCACTTTGTAAACACAAGTTCAAGCATTCAATAAACTTGAAACTGATTCAACTGCCTTACCACAGACATGGAGCTGAAACCATCAGAAGCTGCCTCTGCAATGGGAGTTGAACTCTCTGTAACAATAACGCCACCGTCTTTGTCTGCTTCGGGCAGAGGAGGAGATATATCTTCTGCAATTGGACAAATCAGTCAATAGCACGAAACTTTAAGTGAAGTACAAAGCAGAGAATGTTTGTATCTTATCAAACAATGAAACCTAAACTCTTTAGCCTTTCAAATCTTAGCAGCCTAGAGAAGAAACCAATTAGAATTAAGAAAAGTAATAGGAGAGTATAACGCACCAATTTATGTCCACTCATCAATCTTCGCCACTTCGTGATGAGACAAAGCAGGCATGCATCTCCTGTCCACAATCTCAAGTATCTTCTCTGTTCTCCCCAGATGCATCGCAGCTTCTCTCACCGACGCTTCTCTCACCTCCACCGCCGTCACCAAACACTTCATCCCAATCACCTGCGCCGCGTTGCAAAAGCATCCCGCTATTATGTCCGACTCCATTCTCTCCACATTTTTCAACAGAGCCGAGCCTCCTCCTCTGTTCCAACATCTCTGAAATAACCAAAGCCAAAAAACACCAAAACTTAGACTGATTGAGATTCCAATCTAACAAGAAACGATTCAGATTCGGAAAAGTCACGAAATCAAATCAATATAGTGGAGTATTCGAATCGAGTCTCACCTCTCTTTGAGCTTGGGATCATGAATCCTCAAGCAAGCACCAAGATCGCTTTTGGTGTTGACGAAGAGGTCGTGAGGACAAAATCGAACCATGTAGAATGCGCAGACCTCTCTGTCATCCCACTTAATCTCCTTGAATCCTCTTCTCTCTTCGTCCGTCAGATTACGAGCTGCAAAATTGGTTTCTTAACTGGCTGATTCAAACACGAAATCTACTAGATTGATTGCTATTTGAAAAACAACTCACCTGCGCCCATAAGTTCGTCCAACAGAGCTCGTTGAGCATCCATGGCGGATTACGAAGAAATCGAATTGAATCCAGAGGAAGAATTGGGGTTTCATTCACTTCCCACAACTCACTCGGATGTCCATACAAACACAAATTCCCCTTCTCTACAAAAACAAACAAAAAAAAATCAATCTTCCAAACAAAAAAGGCCAAAACTTTCTTGTCCTGAATGCTAAACCGGACTTACCTGGATCGCAGAGGAAAGGAGATGAAGAGTTTACATCGGAAAAGTCCTACTCCTGCTATGGCTTCTCCTTCTTTCTTCCTTCTTCGCGATAGAGAGAGCAAGAAGAAACCGTCTCTTCTTTTGTTTGATCAAGAGACGTAGTTTGAGATAATTGCTATTTTTTTTTTTAATTCTAAAAATATTAAGAGACGGATTTAGAAGACCCCGTTAATAATGCTCTTAGCTCTATTGCCAAATGGGTAAGTGGCAACATTTTATCTAAATATCTAATATAACATTCAAAGTCCATAATATGACTGTTGAATATCATCATAAAAATTCAATAAAAACAAGTAAATAAAAGTTGCCTACAACAATATTGCTACGAGTCCAATCTTCTCGGGATGATAAAAATAAATTAGAACTTTTCAAATAAGAAAGAAGTCAAAGAACATAATTTCCAAATTTTCAACTCCATAACTTTTTTGAATTTCTTGCACATGTAAAGAGAGAAACATTGAATGGGATCTGTCGGTAATCAGGTTTCTATAAAAGGTATGTTCATATTCCGACAAAAGCAAAAGTAAGCAACAATCAAAACTAGAAACTAAAACTAAGAAACGTT
Source organism: Brassica oleracea var. oleracea (assembly GCF_000695525.1). Lineage (NCBI taxonomy): Eukaryota > Viridiplantae > Streptophyta > Magnoliopsida > Brassicales > Brassicaceae > Brassica > Brassica oleracea. The sequence goes on from NC_027751.1 coordinate 2,455,456, forward strand.
GGTAATTGGTGTATACATATTTAAATAGATCGGTGCAACCTAAAGAGTAACAGTCGAACAGGCAGCCGCCACTTCCTCATGGTTTCACACTGCCTACTCTTTTTTTTTTTGTCAAACTCACACTGCCTACTAAAGTGTGGTTGAGTCTTGTTTATTTTGTTGGGCCTTTCGTTAAACACATCACTTGGGCCCCCAGTGCCTCAACACATTATAAAAATCAGTAGTCAGCCTTTCTTAAATATTGATGACAAACTAGCGACTTTATCCTCAGACGCTTTATTGGAAATATCTATTCTTCGTATCTCCACTCTATTTTCAATATCATTTTGGATTTGAAACCTTAAACTGACCTTCCATTTATTTATTATATATCATCCACCTCATAAACATTTATATTTTGAATTAAATAAATCAACCACCATCATGGCCCACAAACAACTTTAACCAATAAAATTGGAGATGGTTTCACATGTCTTTACTCTTCCACTGCTCCTCGTACGTACAACTCTTCTTCTTCACTCTCCATAGGCGATTTTGAAGCTTCTAAAACAGGTATTTAAAATCCGTTTTTGATGAATCTTTTTAAGAAATATCATTTAAATATAGTGTATATCAAGGGTAATGTTTAAAATATAAGATTTCATGAAAAAACAGAGATTTTAAAGACGATTTTGAATACTGTGTTAATTGATTTTAGGTATATTTTATGTACTTTCGATTAAATGTTTAAAAAAATATCATTTAAATGTAGTGTATATGATGGGTAATGTTAAAAATGTAAGGTTTCATGAAACTATGTTTATGAGTTTTGGATGGAGTTATATATTTAAGTCTGTTTTTGATGATTTTTATTTGTTTAATTTCTTTTAATCTCATTAGGATAGAGTAAATATCCGAACAAATTCGTTTTTAAAAGTTTATTAGTTAGTGGAAGGATAATTTCTGGGTATTACAAAGATAACTAGTTTTACTAAGAAAAAATGGTTTTACTGGTATTACTGATATTACTATGTTTACAAATTCTACTAGTATTACGGATATTACTATGTTTGTAGATTTGAAAGAACTAGTATTAGTAAGAGAAGACTGTAGGACGTGAGAATGAAATCTTTGCCTTAATATTGATAATTTTTATGATAATTCCATTTTATTTCAGAAAAAATGCAAAATCCGCATTGATCAATCATTTGTTTTGATTACGGGGGATATTATATGAAGGATGGGGCTGAAATAAAATGGATATCGGGAGATGGTGAAGGAGAAGATGAAATTCACACGATTGTGTTGAAAAAATCAGTGGAGGAGGTGACATACACTTGTTTGGTTGAGCGTATTTTCAGAAAGATAAAGGTAGATGAATCTAAGATTGAAGCGAGGATTAGTTACTTCCCAATGGTGTTGAATTCGAACAAGCCATCATATATCTGGAATGATGAAGACGTGTCTGGATATTTACTGCAAGTAAATCATGAGCAGTGTATAAGTGTTCTACATGTGGAGTTCATCAATGATATATACAAAACGAATGAAGAAGTGCAACTTTCAGAAGATAATGATGAAACTGATGCCTATGCCGGTCTATCCGATAGAGAAACTACTGATAGAGATTCTACTGATAGAGAGGCTACTGATAGAGAGGCTCCTGATACAGAGGGTGGTGGTGAATATGGTACTGATGAATATGGTACTGAGAAAGATGGTAATGATGGTGTGCTCATGTTCTACGAAGACGTTGAGATGCATGAGAATTTAACCGAAAGAGATGAGCATGTGTTTGGAGATATATAAGTAAAACCATCAGTTGAAGTCACACCTGTTGTTTATAAGACTCGGGATGATGGTATGGATTTGGTTATAAACCAAGAATTTAGATCTAAGGAGGAGGCATAAGTTCATATTCAGACGACTTCTCATCAGAAATGTTTTGAGTATGACATAATTAAGTCGGACAGAGTGAGGTATGTGATAAAATGCCGAGGAGCGAAAGACGGCTGCAAGTGGTTTGTGCGAGTTGCAAAGCTAGTGAACTCAGATCGTTGGACGGTTAGAAGTTACATCAAGCAGCATACATGTTCTGTTGTTACGACAAGAACGCTGTCTAATAGAAGGAGAGGCACACCACAAATCGTTGCGGCTATGTTGGCTCAAGATTATCCCGGTAGTTTTGACACACCAGTTCCCAATACTCTGATCAATTTGGTTCATTGTAGGAAGAGGAAGAAGACAAGCTGCTAATCAAGTGCGAGGAACTCCAGAAGAGAGCTTTTCTTTATTACACAGTTACATGTACATGCTCGAAAAGACGAATCCTGACACTGTAACTCGTGTGGTAGTGGATGAGGCCAACAAATTTAAGTATCTGTTTTTTGCCTTGGGAGCTAGCATAGAAGGGTTCAGCGCGATGAGGAAAGTCCTCATTGTGAATGCACTAGGTTAAGGTATGGGCTTTGGCTTATCACATGACAATATGTCATGTTCTTCATATGTCTGATTGGGTTATACCAGAAGAAGTTAGAGCACTGAAAGTACTTCCTCTGGATTATGAAGTTAGCTCTAGTTAGAGCACTGAAAGTACTTCCTCTGCCACTCCCTCTGCCCCTTTTACTGGTAAAAAACACATTTTCTCATGGTTTTACTAGATAAACGTAAAAATTCTCAAAATATTACTATGTTTAAGGTAATATTACTAAGTCCTTGAAGCTTACCAAAAATTACTAAGTGTAATCAAAATATAATATCAAAATATATGACAGCTGCACGTTTTACATGTGCACTTTTTATCCATGCATGTTTTACATGTGGGTTGCATTTTACATGTAAACAATTTTTAATTATTTTGTCAATTAAAGTATTTTTCCAAAATTTTGAAGTATTTTTCCAAATTTTTTAGCAAAGTTTTCCTTGTAATTTCGAGTTACCACACCTGTTTTCCAAAAATATACCACAACCAGAAACATAACATAACATCCAAAAGCAGAAACATAACATCCTAACAAGTTCAAGAGAAGCATTTTAGGCAGAAACATAATATCCTAACTTGAATAATACATACATAACATAAACATTTTAGGCTTTTGTTTTAAGCTTCTTCTTTGCACTTCTAGCTCATCAGTCTTTCCCTCAGTGAAAGGAGACTGCACCCACCGTGATGGTTCACCTTTTCTCTTCTTCGGCAGCGGCGTACATGGCTTCAATGTAACAGCAGTCTTCTTCGGCCTGCCTCTCTTCTTAGGTGCACCATCAACTTTCTTTTTCTCATCTTTAGCTTTCTTTTTTGCAGGTGTGGCTGCTTCCTTGGTCGGACTTTCCTCCTCACTGCCTTTGTAAACAACCATGTACCAGCTTTGCTTTTTTTATTCAGTGTATATCACATGTGTGGCTTCTTCCTCGATGGTTTTTTCCACCTCTTCCACTATTTTTTCAGGTTCTTCTACTAATTCCTCAGCATTTTCTTGTGTCTTTTCTACTTCTTCCTCAGCGAGACTCTCCACAGGATTCTCATCACTTTCTTCAGTATTTTCTTGTGGCTTTTCTACTTCTCCCCCAGCGGGACTCTCCATAGGATTCTCATCACTTTCTTCAGTATTTTCTTGTGGTTTTTATACTTCTTCCTCATCGGGACTTTCCATAATTTTTTCGTCTTCCTCAATTTGCTTCCACAATTTTTCAGCTTGTACTACACATCTCTCCTTCAACCTTGCGAGTTCCTCTTCCTCACTGGGTCTCACAAACTGAAAAAATTTCTCTGGTGGTGTATGGACTAGTTTCCTTGCGGCTACTGCCTTAGTCCTACCACGTGGTGGTGTAGGAGTTTCCTTGGGTTCTTTCTCAGCTTCTTTATCACCATCTTGGACCTCTTTCTCTTGCTCTTCCTCAGCCTCTTTCTCACCATCTTCACGCGGCTGCTGCTTCTCTTGGACCCCTTTCCCTTGCTCTTCCTCAGCCTCTTGCTCAGCCTTTTGCTCTTGCTCAGCCTCTTACTCAGTCTCTTGTTCAGCCTATTCTTTTTTATCTGTCATGTTCTCTTCATTTTCTTCCTCACCAGTGTCTTTATCTTTTCCTTTAGCTCTATCAAAATAATTTTCCTCAGCAGCTGTTTTATCCAACCCTTCAAGTCTACCACAATCCATATTATCCCACTGTTCAAAATCCATATCTTCACCATAATTGTTCTCCTCAGCCTCATTTCCTTTGCTCTCAATAGAAGTTAACCTATCTTCTATTTTCTTAGCCCTGCTTCTCAACAGTCGTTGGTTCCTTTCAAGTTTACTCATCCTCCAGTCCATAACTTCCAACTTTGGCCCCACCGATGACAAAACACCAGAAAATCCTTTATCCATAAACGCTAAAATCCTCTCTTCCAGACCATTTAAACTCGACTCCAAACCAGAATTGGAAGATAAACCTCCTTATACAAACGTCACCTTTTCTTTGTCTTTCTGCTTTGTAAACACTCGTGCACCAGTATCTTGCTCATAAAGTTCTTTCCACCAAATTTTCTTCTTCTTCACAACTAACCAGTGGTTCTATGTATCACTTGCGCTACCCTCAGGATTACACTCTGGCTCCTCATCAATGATGCGAGCCAACAGAGTTTCCTCACCCAGAGTTGGAACCAACACACTGTTAATAACCTGGAAAAAACAATCAGTAAGATCAGTTTATATTCTTCTAGTTTCTACTAAAAAGTATATATACATATACCTTTGTTTTTCCAAGAGCAGCATATATATCTTCTAAAGGATAACCCTTCCTGCTACTCTTGGTAAACCGGCTCTTGCACATCCTAGGACAATCTTCACAGGGGCTGTCTGCAGAGAGTCTAAATCTTTTTTTCTAGCTTAGAAATACACTCAAAAGCCAAAACCTACCCAAATATTGTCACGCTGTCAGATTTACGGTTATAAAACAACTCATATTTGACTAGATTGTATGCTTTACCTCTAATGGAATTATGAATCCAGGAAAGCCGCATGCCGGGTGCACTTCACCCTTCAGAAGCTCCATCATATGCTTAATGTTCTTTATTGCATCTTCAAATGTCAAACGACCCCATGGAAATGTTCTGCAAACATCCAAATCTTCCACGATCCTTAAGATGAACGGGTCTACTGGTCCGGAATCCTTTGCCTGTCCTCTGATAACCCGACCAAGGAAGAACAATGCTTTACCTGTAACAAAATTAAAAATCCAGGAAAGCCGCATGCCGGGTGCACTTCATCCTTCAAAAGCTCCATCATATGCTTGATGTTATTTATTGCATCCTCAAATGTTAGACGACCCCAAGGAAATGTTTTGCAAGCTTCCAAATCTTCCAAAATCCTTAAGATGAACAGGTCTACTGGTCCGGTATCCTTTGCATGTCCTCTGATAACCCGACCAAGGAAGAACAAAACAACCATCTTCAATCTATCATTACATGCCGTCTTCATAGACAACAACTTTTGCTCCACATCTGTTATGGTGATCTTCTTTAGTCCACCAAAGTAATAATCCACAAACTTTGTACCCTCGAGCTTCAAATACTTCCTCAGATACTCATGGCAGTCTAAACCAGAGATGAGGGCATGCTCCCTCATAGAATAGCGGATGGGCACACCATTCACAGTAAACCATGCAACATCTTCTTCTTCTTCAGTACGAATGGTGCGCATCAGTAACATCCACATTGCTTGGAGCTTCAAGTATTTTTCAGAAGGCATGTGGAAGAAATGACGAAACTGAGGATGGCTTGTGAACCATTTAACCTCCTCCTTAAGCTTCTTAATCACGTCGAATGTGTCCTTCACAGAGCACTTGGTTTGAATCATGCAAGTCTTCGTAAACTCTGTGCTCTTGAAATAAAATTCAAGGGGCTGTGGTGGTTGCCTTGCCTGCAATCATAATATATATATATATATATATATATTATGATTGCAGGCAAGGCAACCACCACAGCCCCTTGAATTTTATTTCAAGAGCACAGAGTTTACGAAGACTTGCGCAACAGACATGTCTTCACTTTCAGAATCAAGTGAGAGCGAAACTGCAGTCTTTTCTCTCACTCGAGTACTCTCTTCATGGACTACATTTTCTCCAACCTGCTCATTCCCATCTGAGACCGCCTTTCTAGCTCTAGTTCTAGTGGAGACTCCACCGGGTATACTAGATGGATTTTTTCTTTTCCGACCCTTTATTTCTTGTGCAAAATGTTAATCAAAACAACTCAATTACTTTATATGCAGTAGCAACATCAATAAAACTTCACCATGATTTTTATTTTTCCTTTTCTAGTAAAACCAAAAGAATATTATACCTCAGAGGGTTCACACAGATCAGGAGAGAGATCATCACTATTATTCCCGTCGGATTGCTCTTCCACATGCTCTTCTACAACAGGAGCAACGTTTTCTCGGGCTCTTGTGGAGTTCCCACTTTTCTTCTGAGTCAGGTTTTTTCTTTCACGCTTGCCTGCCATTATCTCCTTCCTCTGAACATCCAAAAATAACACAAACAACACACATTTATGCACAATCCAGAATAATTACTTTATGTAATCTCAAAACAATTCATTCACTCAAATTAATCTCCAATTTCTCCTAATTTTTATCTGACATAAATATCAAACAAGACGAAATCAAGGTTAAGAAATAACTTACAAAGATGAAGAATGTCGATTCGAGAGTCTTGATTAAAATAGAGGAAGAAGAAGAAAGGAGAAGAAACGATGAGTCTCGATTTAGGGTTTTTGTTGGAGAGAAGACAAGAGTCTATTTGTCGTCGTTTCTGAGAATCAAAATGAGAGGGGGGAGAACACGAGAGAAAGGGAGAGAGGAGAGAAGAAACTGAAACGCATCATTTAAGTTTATGAACTGGGTTATACCCGTATGTGTTTGAGTGGGTCGGGTTTGGGTGGTTCGATTATGTAATTATCTGATTTAGTTAGAGTTATAGAAGTATTTAACACGTTTTCGTATTTAAGAAAAATAGAAAACAAATTATATTTTAATGATGGGAGAAGTTAGAATTTTTCGAAGGTCCTAGGGGCTTCTGAGAATAAACTCCGACAAACTAGTAGAGAGACTAGACAGTGATCGATTACCAGACCAGAAATAGGATAACACAGCAGATGATATGTAATTCTTTCCATTCAGAAAATAATGTATAAGCTAATAGTCCTACTTAAAACACACATTCATTTGAATGTATTTTCTAACACACTTGGGGCAGATGCATTTGAAATGAAGCACGTGTATTTTCTAGTTGTTGCTGTTGGGCCACTTCCTTTTCTGTATTTATATATAACGTTATGAGCATAACTAAAACGTTATTTTCTGTTTGGTATGCCTAAAAGGTACAATACATGTTTGGTATGCGGTTTATTGTCTAACTAGGAAAAGAAAAGACCGCGCGGTGAATTTATATGAAAATAACTTAAGAAATATCGTTTGGAAAAATAAAATTTCTATTCTTGATCGAATTAATTTTTTTGACATTTTTTTGTTAATTACATAATTTGTTTACTGATAAGTTGATCTCATTTTTAAAAATATTTTAGGTCAAAAAATCACTTATCACATAAGAATCTAAAGTTTAGGCAGAAGAATTTTAGGCTTACTATTTGGTTACTATGAAACTATATCATCTCGGTTTTATATGATGATTTAACAATTTAAAAGTTAATCATGGTTATGAGAAATTTACGTTCACGTGTCAATCCTATCTATTTTCAATATTTTTCTTATTTTTGTGTCACTTTTTCATTTTGGTTATTTATCGATATAAATATTGATTTTTGAGTTTATTCTCATTTCGTTATTTTGTTTTTGCTTGAAATTTAAAAAAATGTTTAAAATTTAAAATTATTAAATAAATACATACTTATGTTAAGATCCGCGTCTTGTGCAGAATACATATTTTATATTTATTACTTATTTTATGTTTTTCTGCATATTATGAAATAATAAAATAATAATTATATATTAAATAACTAAGAAATCAGTTACTTATGTAATAAATTGGCGTGTGCATATAAATCAAACGACCGCTCTTGTTTATTCGCAGTCATTTTAGGGTAAATAAATCAAAACAATCAATCTTATCTATCATATATGATATATAATCAAATTTAAATGATTTTAATCTTATCTATCGTATATTATATATAATTAAATTTAAATGATATTAACATAGATAAACAGTATACTTTTAATATGTATATTTATTAAATGAGGTTTCTACTCATATGAGTTTATGATTATTTGATATTTGTATAACAAAATTTTACACCAACGAATTTTTTTAAATATGGAATGTTTAGTGGTTTCAATAATTTATAATCATTTTAAAAAACAATGAAGATTTCAAAATTAAAATATTAACTTTTCAATATATGTTCAACGCAAATATCAACATATAAGTATGTATTTTCATATGATGTATAGTTTAATTTAAACGATATGAAATATATATATATTAACATAAACACCTATTAAAATAAAATTATTTATTCATATGATTTTATAATCATTGTATCTTATTATAGAAAAAAATTTAAACCATGATCACAAAATTTTATGTGAGAGTTTTAACAGTTTTAGTAATTTATACTCGTTTTGAAAAATTCAAAATACAACATATACAAAAAAAAATCTAAATTTTTATTATATGATTAATGTAATTGTGTAATTTATTTTAATAATAAATAATTAAACAAAAATGATAGAAAATATACATATTGCTAGCAAATCTTTTATTATTTAAAATCATTAATTAACATATATATCTTAATCACGTTAGATAATTCCGTAGGTTTTATTTAAAGAAATAATATATAATAATTTCAATTTGATAAATGAATGGTTCATAATGGACATACTATATATTATAACATTTCCTAACAATTTAGTTTTGGACTAACAAAATTTTCAATTGATTCTCAAGCCGCCACTTAAGCAAAATTAGCATTTCAATTATATGACAACTCATCATGACATTTTTTTAGTTAGTACAAACTACATGTTATAATTTTTTAAATGTTTCTCTATTAATATATATGGGATACATTTGAGAAATAAATCGTAAATACGAATTTGTAAATACGAATTTGTCTAAGAAGCTAGATGAAAATATTTTTTGTCTAAGAAGCTAGATGAAAATATTTTTAAAACTTGAATTATTTTCTTGATTTCCCTCATTATCATATCTTACATTTCAATTTCGATCAAAGAACCTAGGATTCCATTAATTTTGGTCTGTGTTCCCCTAAGAAACACAAGATCATTATCTAGCAGACTAGTTCGAAGAAGTACATATTAATAGAGATATGGCTTGAGTTTGATAAATTATTAATCTTCTATGATGTCAGAGTTATATTGTTTGTTTGTTCAATTATATAGAGATGGAAAAGGCAAGACACATGTGAAGGAGCAATTTTCCAATGAAAAGTCATCTGTTATTTGTCAAAATGTGAACATTTTTAAGTTTTTAGTTATGTGCTTCACCCGTCAGAATCCATTCTAACAATAATTGAGTGAAATATCTTAGATATTTTCGTCTATTCGAAATATGTTAGCTGGATAAATCATATGATTTGATATGTTTAGAAATCGCTTAACTCGTTTCTCCCACAAAGTTTACAAGACAAACTTGTATCAAGTTTCATATACACAAGTCTTAAAAACGATCTAAGCATCCGTTGCCATCTTATATACCTCAACTATACCATTGATACTTTGTATATGAATCATAAGAAAAGTAGATATTAAGTACAAAAGGTGCATTGGAAATCAATTTTCCCATGTCAGTTTTGTAGATGACTTTCGTTTATTCAAACCTTTCAATATGGCTCCATCCGGTGGATTAATATGAAACACAAATCTATAGGTTTTTCACCTGAAAAACTTTGGAGAAAAAATCACATACTAGTGAATATGGCAAACTGTTTTGATATGTTTTTTTGTATTATCATGTTTGAAGTTTTGAAACATTCAACAGTGGCTAGATTACTGTATAAAGGTTTTGTATTCATTTCTAACCAAACTCATAGCTATAATTTTTTTTTGTCAACACCCATAGCTATAATTAGCTAGAAACATCTAGAAATTTTCTTTTGTGTGTTATATTTTCTAACAGTATAAAAATGCTTATTATTTGTTTGTGATTTTGAATGTATGCTTCCACAAGACAAGCTCTCTTTTGGACCACTTGATTGATAAGTTGGTAACTTATAAAACGTGCAGAATTAAGAACAATATTATATTTTCAACTTCATAACTTACACACAAAAAAATCAATTGTTAGCGGCTGTAATTCAGTAATATTGGTCGGTGTGCACTTTAGTTATGAAAATAATCAGATAATTTACATATGCAGGCTTATTATCTTTTATCATATTTTGGCTAATTTTGACAATTTTAAAACATTATAAAATATTATAAAACTTTAGCAGCGACGTCAACAATCTATCATTATCAATACTTTATACATATCATTACTAATTATAGTAGCACTAGTTAGCAATTCTTTTGTTTAATATTTAAACATTAATTTGGTTAAATATTCAATAGAAAAAATTAAAGTTTTGTTAAATAATTTTATATTTAATTTAATAGATAACAATCAGTAATAAAGGAAAAAAACTATACTGTTAAAAGACTTCTTTTATGTGTGATGTTTTAAATGGACCATCCTTAGAAAATTGCTTACATTATTTTTTTTGTATTTTCATAACAATATCCTAGCAAGATATTTAATTATCTTTTTATTCCATCAAAATATTATTAATAATGGATAATTTCAAAAATATATTTATTCCATCAATATATAATTATAGTTGCATATAACCATTTATAATCTACTCAATAATAATAACATTTAATTATTCTAGAGTTAATACCTGCATATGATCTAATTAATAATAATAACAATTAACATTTATTATGCAAATAAAATAATGTTAGAATTTCACCATGCAAATAATAAAATCAAATCAAATATTAAAATCCTAACACTATTGTATTTTCATAATAAGTGTTATTATTATTAATTATGTTATACATTATACATGTATCAATATTTATATATATGTTGTGTTAACAAACATGTATCGATGAATAGTGTAGTGATGAATTTTTCATGCGTGATTTTTTCATTTGAACAATTCTTTAAATTTTTATCAATTTTTACATGAATTAATTATAATATTTATATTTTTAATTGAATAACAATAAATATTTTTTAAGAAAGTTCTAAAAAATATTTTTAAAATATTTTGGGAATCAGTTTAAATTTTATGTCCAAAAGTAATTAATTTTAATTTTAGTTATCATAAACTATAATTAGAAATTAAAATTTATTTTAGTTTTGATTTATATATGAAAATGTAAAATTATATAAAGTATTATAATTATATATTCTTTGATAATAACAATCTAAACTGATTAATTTTCAAAAATAAAATTTACAAAGATTTTGTTAGAAATATTCATTTCTATTTCAAATTAAAAGAAGATATTTTATCCAACTTAGTGTATTTCTCAAATATGATATTTACTACAAACATATTTTGAAGTACAATGTATTATAGTTTTTCTTAAAAGAAATTCTTTACAGTATCTCAAAAAATATATTTTCTACTATATAGATCCAATTTAATTTGCTTTCCTATAAATTTAAAATAAAAAGTATGTAAAATAATATTGTTACATAATAAAGTTTTCAAAATAATTTTTGTTACAAAATTACAAAATTTATAGTAATAATATATAAGCCACGTAAACATAGCTATTATAGAATTACATAATATATAACACTAAATTACGTTAAGTTATTGGTAAATTTTGCTATATAAATTAAAACATTTTAGTATATAAATAGAAAAAAATGAACGGTTGTGGATCTGGTTATCATTAAAAGTATATTAGTATAGGGATTTTGATAAATATTAAATTTTATAAGTTACATTTTAAAAATAATTAAAAGCATGGGCTTTTTTCGGTTATATAAAGCAAACCCAACCTACTTTTTCCTGACTTTAAGAGATTCGAAGCCGACAATTCCCCTGGACTCCGTTTGTCTTCTCTCTCTCTAGAACTCTCTTTTTCTCTCTCCCTCTCTCTTACCAATTTATCTAACCTCGTCTCTCTCTCTCATTCAAGTTTCTGGGATTTCTCTATTGTTTCGCTTGAGATTACGCATATCCGATCGTCGTAGATCAAACGTTGGATTCAGTAGGCAAAAAGTGAAAACAATCAAAGAAATCGCATGAATTTGTTTGGAGGCCTGATCTTTTCATCGTCATTGATTTCGAGCCACTTTACGACTTGTCTCCTCATCTTCATCCTTCACTTTTCTCCCCAGCTTCCTTGTTCTAATAGTAGTAATAATAATCTTAATAGTAATTCTAATCGTAATTGTTTGATCAATTGAAAATAAAAAAAAAATCATGGAGTCGAGGAAAAACTCTGATCGTCAAATGCGTAGAGGTATTTTCTTTCTTTCACCCTTTGTCGGTTATTCTGTTACTATTGTTATTTTTCTCATCAGGATTATGAACTGTGTAATTGGGTTCTGTAATAAAGATTTAAGTTTTTGTTTTGTTGATTTGTGCTGTCGGTAATTTGATTCCTTTGTGGTGTCTTTCTTATTTGGCTGTATTTGTCATGTGTGGGCTTAAATGAATTCGTTAGTTTTAGTTTTATTTTCTGGTCATGTTTTGACGATGGTTAGGTGTTACCTGTGTTTCCTAAAGACATGAAAACTTGGGAGAAGGAGAGAAGAATTGTCACAAGTGTTATTCTTTGGTTATTTTTTTTTTTTACTTTTATCGGAGTTGAACGGTTGTTGATTCATTTATATATATTATCACAGCTAATTGCTTTTCAGCTGGTGGGAGAATGAAGACAAGGTCACCTTCTGTGATAGTGATCGGAGGTGGTTTTGCTGGAATCTCAGCTGCTCGCACTCTTCAAGATGCTTCCTTTCAGGTTTGTGTATAGTGATCTTCTTATGAATCTCCTGGAGTGCTGTATTGCAGTTTATGATCATCATCACTTTCTCACGATTGTGCTGTGTTTTTGTAGGTTATGGTGCTGGAGTCTCGTGATAGGATTGGCGGACGAGTTCACACTGATTACTCCTTCGGTTTTCCTGTTGATCTTGGTGCTTCATGGTAAATGTCTTTCATCTTGTTGTTGGTTGATTTTTTTTTGGGTTACCCTTGCTAACTGCTGCAGCATCGTTTTGTCACAGGCTGCACGGAGTGTGCAAAGAGAATCCTCTGGCACCAGTGATTGGGAGACTAGGATTGCCCTTGTATCGTACTAGTGGTGACAACTCGGTCTTGTATGATCATGATCTTGAAAGGTATGTATAACAAATTGGATATGCCTAATCTTGATTCTCTGTTTCTTTTTGTTTCCTTATTCGCTTTTTTTTTTTTTGCAGCTATGCTCTGTTTGATATGGATGGCAATCAAGTTCCTCAAGAGTTGGTAACAAATGTTGGCATAACTTTTGAGCAGATTCTAGAAGAGGTATGTGTCCTTAACATTCATTTGCTTTTTTTTTTTTTTAATTATGATTGTTGTGTTAGTATTTATACTTGACTAGACTCTTCTTTCGCAAATGCAGATCAATAAAGTGAGGGATGAGCAGGACGCAGACATGTCAATATCTCAGGCTTTCTCAATTGTGTTTTCAAGGAAACCGGAGTTGAGGTTAGAGGGGCTTGCACACAATGTACTCCAGTGGTACTTATGCCGCATGGAAGGCTGGTTTGCAGCCGATGCTGACACCATCTCTGCAAAGTGTTGGGACCAGGAGGAGTTGCTTCCTGGTGGACACGGTCTTATGGTCAGAGGTTACCGTCCTGTCATCAATACTTTAGCCAAAGGGATTGACATTCGACTAGGCCATAGGTAAGCTTCAAGTGTTTTGGCATTTGTTTAGGGCTTTATTAGTTAGTCAATGTTCAGAAAATCTTGTGGTAACTAGCCTCTTTACATTAGATATTTTAGTTTTTGGGTTTAATTATAAAATTATTTCGATGAACTAAAAAAATATTATATATACAAAAAAAAACTAGACAAGTTTGTGGATTTGCACTGATATTATTGCTCAATTTAATTCGATTTATCCAGTTTGAAATGGTTTAAACTGATTTGAGTTGCATAAATCAGATTTTTAAAATATTGTTTCGGCTAAGTCCAATTTTTAGAACATTATTAGTAGTCAATGTTCAGAAAATCTTGTAGGAACTAGCTTCTTTACATTAGATATTTTAGTTTTTGGGTTTAATTATAAAATTGTTTTGATGAATTAAAAACAACTATATATCCAAAAAAAAAACTAGACAAGTTTGTGGATTTGCACTGGTATTATTGCTCAATTTAACAAATTTTGATCAATTTAATTTGATTTATCCAATTTGAAACTGTTTAAACCGATTTGAGTTGCATAAATGGGATTTAAAAAAAATCGTTTCGGCTAAGTCCAATTTTTAGAACATTGTTAGTAGTCATAACATTTGTTTTCTTTGCTTCTCAGGGTTACTAAGATCGTTAGACGGTACAACGGAGTAAAAGTAACAACAGAGAACGGTGAAACATTTGTTGCAGACGCTGCAGTGATCGCTGTTCCTCTCGGTGTCTTAAAATCCGGAACCATAACGTTCGAACCAAAGCTACCAGAGTGGAAACAAGAAGCGATCAACGACCTCGGAGTAGGAATCGAGAACAAGATCATCCTCCACTTCGAAAAAGTCTTCTGGCCAAAAGTAGAGTTCCTAGGCGTAGTCGCAGAAACCTCATACGGCTGCAGCTATTTTCTCAACCTCCACAAGGCCACAGGTCATCCAGTTCTCGTCTACATGCCGGCTGGCCAGCTCGCCAAGGACATCGAGAAGATGTCCGATGAAGCGGCTGCGAATTTCGCCGTCTTGCAGCTCCAGAGGATTCTTCCTGACGCGTTACCTCCGGTGCAATGTCTAGTCTCGAGGTGGGGGTCTGATGTGAACTCGTTGGGGTCTTATAGCTATGATATCGTGGGGAAGCCTCATGATTTGTATGAGAGGCTTAGGGTGCCGGTGGATAACTTATTCTTTGCCGGTGAAGCGACGAGCTCGAGCTTCCCGGGGTCGGTTCACGGGGCGTATTCGACTGGATTGATGGCGGGGGAGGATTGTAGGATGCGTGTGCTGGAGAGGTATGGTGAGTTGGATCTGTTTCAGCCTGTGATGGGTGAAGAAGGACCTGCTTCTGTTCCTCTTCTTATATCTCGTCTCTAAATTCCAACCATTGTTATCATCAGTCTCTTGCAATCTGTTCTGCTTTATTCCTATTGAATACTAGAAAAAAACATGAAGTGATGTGTTGTCTTGATGGGAGAAAACAGTAACTCTTCTAGTGTTGGATTGTCTTAAACTTTTTTCAATGTTTTATTCAATAATTTGAACACTATATATTTATATGAAGCTCCTCTTTGAGGATGAACTTATTTTCTTTTGACATAAAAAGTATATTTGCGCTAATTTTACAAAGATTTGATGTCGTAAACTCAACTTAAAATTGAAAAATTGATACTCCCTCTGTTTTTAAGTAAATAATGTCTTAGAATATTTTTTTTTTTGTTTACATGTTATATTTCAAATGAACTTTACATATTATATACATGACGTTTTATATTTTGTTGTCTATTTTTTATTTGTTGAAATATAGTTAGGCGTATAATTAACGATGTTTTTGTAGAAAAAATACAAAATTAAATGATTTTTTAATTTACATGGATAAGTCTGAAACATTGAAGGAAAAATAAACGAGTGGATTATTTTACAAAACTCGAAATCATATAAGCTTGAAGAAATTAAGATGTAATTTTTTTACAGAAGATGATGAAAGAAACAAAAATGAACATGTAAATATTAAATATTTGTAGTAATGAGTTTGTGGAATGATATTAAAGAATAGTTGAGAAGCTTTCAATAGGATCAGATTCTTCAAGCATTGAAGCAGCTTGAAAGCAATCAGTAGCATCAGCTATACGTCCATCGTACTTATGAACCAACCCTAAGTAATACCAAGCTTTTCTGTTAGTCGGATCAATCCTCAACGCATCAGACAGCAAGCTTCTCGCCACCGGAAGTGTTGGTTGATGTTCTTTCCCTCTTTCAGACAACAACGCTCCAACAGCTACTTTGCATGGAACCGATGATTCGTCTAGTAATAAGCCGTCCAAGAAAGCTGCTAACGCTGGCTTGAACTCCTTTCTTCCTTCCCACATTCGACCTGATCATTACCAAAAATGAGCATATTAATACAAACGGATGTTAAGAGATTAGTTAAAAAGTGTGTTCTGGTTCTTGTTCCTGCCTTCTGTATGCAGCATTGAAGCAGAGTACTGTTTCAGCTCGCCTGCTTTCTTCAGACAGACTTCTACGTCGTTCCAATGTGAAAGGCTTGAGTAAAGATAAGCTAAGCCATGCCATACTTCAAACTCATTCACTTTGTCTTCTTCCATCTGTTATTGGTTTACAAGGCGTTAAAGAAAAGGTTTTGATTAGCCCTGCGGTTTCAAATACTTCAGTTTATTCGGGTCGGGTATTATAGGTGGTTTCGGTTAGTTCAGTTCGGCAACAATTCCACCGAGGTAAACTGAAAAAATAGTTTCTGTTTGGTTTGTTTTTGGTTAATTATGGTTTTTAAAATTTTAAACGAAAATAACAGAATTTTTAGGATTTGGTTAGATTTCGATTTATTTTTCTTAAAAACTCGGATATTTTTGGTTAAATTCGGTTAGTACGGTTTGTTTACTTTGGTTAATTTCAGATAAACCGAATCATTTCAAAATCCCACCGAACTAAACCGAAATTTTTGGTCCGGTTCGGATGGTTCGGTTCAAATCCTTAGGCAATGATGATCTCAAAAGAACAGGAAACAAAAGAGATTTAACAAACCTGAGAAAGAGTTCTGAGTGGTCCGAAGGACTTCCTCTGCGCTTGAACCAAAGCCAGAAGGTAACGGTAAGTCTCAACAGCTTCCGTCGGATTCGACTGAGAGATCTTCAGCTTTGCCTTAAGTCTCAACAAAGGTCCTTGATCCCACTTTGCTGTTTCATCCAACGCAGCATCAGTCACAACCTCAGCTTCAGAGAACCTTTGCTGAGCAGACAGAACAAGCGCCAAAAACCTCCATCCTTTCAACACGGACC
This sequence comes from Brassica oleracea var. oleracea, assembly GCF_000695525.1. NCBI lineage: Eukaryota > Viridiplantae > Streptophyta > Magnoliopsida > Brassicales > Brassicaceae > Brassica > Brassica oleracea. The sequence goes on from NC_027751.1 coordinate 2,472,639, forward strand.
CTCCCGTCGCATCTATAAACTCCTTAGCGTACCTTGACGCAGCTTTCAAGTTCCTCTGCTCAGCGTACTGAACACCCAACTCAAATATCAAATCAGGATTGTTATGCTCAAACGCTATAGCTCCATCTAACGCCTTCAAAGACTCTGACTGAAGCCGAGACCTTTCGAAATCCGACGTGGGGACTTTCGCTTGCTTCCCAAGGCAAAGTCCCAACATCCTGAAACCAACTCCCTTCAAATGCTCATCCATCCCTTGAGCATTGTTCACAGCTCTCTGCGCGTAACCCGCACCTTCACCAGCTAAAGAAGGCTCTTCGCTGCAAAGCTTAGAAGCTAACAGAAGCGCCACGAGGTCATCAGGCCGCTCGTGCTTATGGAGAGACTTTCTGAGAAGGTTAACCGCCGCGCTGGTTTGACCAGCCGCGCTATAGCAAAGAGCTAAACAGTTCCAACGCTCAACGCGGCTGAACACGCCAGGCATCACTTCTTCAAGCTGCTTGGCGAGAACAGACGTCTGGCTGCATAAAGATAACCCAAAGGTTAAGTGTTCGATCACAGACGGGTCCCATTTGGCTTTCCCTTGGTTGAACTTCTTGAGAAGAATCATCAGAAGGAGAATGGCTTCTTCCAAGTTGTTCCTAGGCACGTAGGAGCCTTCCACCTGAGAGCCTAGACTCGGTGGACTCGCTTCGACTCCTGAGTGGAGAAGAAAGACTGCGAAGTCTTTCTGAACCCTTGCGCAAGATTCGTTGTCTAGATTCCATTGGCTTAAGAGCGCGCGTCTGTAAGCTGATATCGCTTCTTGATAGTCACCAGACTCTTTCCATAGAGCTGGGAGTAGCTCCACGGCGTGGCTGACGGTTTCTTGAAGCCTTGTGTCTACTTGAGCATCTGGTATCCCTTGCTGAAAGATCTTCTCAACGGAGTCAAGAACACTTTTGCATTCTTGTGCAGCCTCTGCACATAAAAGAAAGATTCAGATATTATTTTTTGAATACTTGGGCCAAAGCCCGTAATCCCCAGGCCCAAAACCGGGAGTAGAGACCTCTGAGTCCTTTTCCTACAAAATGTTACCAAGATCAAGAGGTTTTTTTTTTACCTGTTGTTCTCCCAAGCTTTTGAAGGGATTTGGCTTTCAAGTAGATAGCTTCAAGAACTAAGCTAGCAGCATGCTGTGAAGCCGATTGCTGCGGCGGTTCACGAGGAACTTTCTTCTTAGTAGACGGTTTCTCAGGGGGAGGAGCAGAGACCTGCAACCGCTGGATGGCTGCTTGAAGGTCAATGCCTTCAAAGACGCGGAGCGCGCCTTCTACATTGCCTCTTTGGTACTCTAGTCTTCCAAGAAGTGCTCTTGCTTCCTGTAACAAGTGAAAAGATTGAGTCCTTTTCTTGGATTCATGAATATGTTTGGGAGATGAGAAACAAAGCAAACCAAACCTCGGAGTTGAGTGATAAGCCTTCTCTTAAAGAAGATTCAGCGTCTTGGATGTTTCCTTCATCAAGCTTTGCTTCGACTTCAGTTGTTTTCATGCAGGCTCCATTTGCGCAAAGCCGCAGAGTAGGACTCTCATTTTCGCCGTTGCTCTCGCTAAGCTCTGAAGATTGATCACCAAGCATTGTTCACCCCTTTGTATTAGACTAAAACCGTCCTCCTGTCACTTTCTCTCTCTCTCCCTCTCTATCCTTTTAGTGCTTCAAACATCAATCCACCATAACTAGCAACTGCATTGGAAAAAAAAATAAACAACTCATTTCGAAAATCTAACACAATCATTGAGTTGAAGTCAACGCAGTTTCCTTTGTAAAGAGGAGAAGAAACATTTCTAAGGAAAACATTGTTGTGCAAATCATCATTGTCTCAAAAGGACCCACAAAAATGGAAGCTTCAAAGACAAAAAAAACAAACAAACAAAAAGTCTTCAACTTTGTCATCTTTTTGACTTATTTTTTTGGTTTGGTTTTCACTTAGGAGTAACATTACCTTACACAGTTTGAGACTACATTCCTTTGATCTGTTATATTCTATGAATTTTCTTGTTTTAGAAAAAAAAACAATTCGATGATTTTTTTTTTTTCAATTCTCGTCTGAAATCAAAAGAACAATGTTGATTCCAAAATTCAAACAAAAGAAATGCAATGTGGGTAAACAAATCTGTCAATGCCATTGCTTCAATAAACTAAACCAATGATGCGAAATTGAATCTAGTGGATATTTAAATAATCTCATTTCGAGAAAAATAAAATAAAAATACCGTACCTACGATCATTCGCTTCATGTTCCGGAGGAAAGCAGATCGAATCAACGATGCAAAAGGAGAAGAAGCTGGTACACTAGCGAGCGAGGAATCGGATCTGAGCACCGTGAATTATGAAATGTGAATCTGTCTGACGAAGGAGACGAAACAATTAAAAAAAAAATTGAGAGAAAGGGAGGAAACTTTTTTTTTCTCACCGTACGTTTTGATCTTTATTAAATTAATATTATTACAAAGACTGTTTGTGTGTCCGAACGAACGGAGTCTTTGGGAGCCGTACGTGGTTCCGTTGTTTGCAGAACGTGAACGGAGAGAGACAGACACCTTGTGCTGTCTGAAAAAACTTATTATTTTTGTGCAATTCCGTTTGTTCATTAGGGGTATATGTGTCCTTTCGTCGGTTAGTTCTGTAAGAGGTAGAGATGTTAATTGGGCTGTTTGCTTCCAGATGGCCCAACCCATTAGAAAGGTTAATTAGAGCCTAATCCCGCGCGGTAAGAAATAAGAAAACGAAGGACAGTTTCATACGAAAGTTTTTTTTGGTTTCAAGTGTCAAATGTATCTCATATGAAAGCTAGTCATTAGTGTTTCAAAAAAAAAAAAAAAAGTGTTTCAAAAAAATGAAAGCTAGTCATCATTAGTAATTCTTCTATCGCTAAAAATTATTCGAAAACGAACCAATTAAAAAATCTTGTCCATAATAACAGATAGGCAAGTCCATCAACAACTTCGACGACTGTTAATAACTCAACGTTCCTTTTCTCTGTTTAATATAGAAACCACCTCCTATGTTTTCTTTTTTGAAAGCAAGAATACACATGTTTTTTTGGTAAAAAATACACATATGTTCATAAATCATAACTGGATCGACTTATAAGAAGATGGCCTCACACACAAACGCAACGCAGATATAACGCGGACACATACCAAACACCGATTATGGGAGTTTTCTTCTTATCTTTAGCTTTTGCCAATAATAAAGTAGCACCTTCTTGTTGGATTTTTTCTATAAATATAAAAATGAGAAGAGTATTAAAGCCATATGCATTTCCTTTTAAATTACGCTAGATCCTTTTTTCCGCGTGTGTAGTATAAAATTTTATAGTATTTTTATATTTGAATTTTTTACAGTATTTTTCTTATAAATCATAGAATGTAAAAGATAATAAAACAGATGATAACTTTAATTTTTTTCATTGCGATTTCTTGAATTGAAGAACTTCACATTGTTCTTTATCATTTTGTCTCATATTAGATTTTTGTAACTTTTTCTAATCAGTTCTTATTTAAAGTGGTGTTAATTATTAATTTGTACACTATTTTAATATATGAAAAATATTATTGTAATAGTATTTGAACTTTTTTGATCCAAAACACTTGTAGTCATCAAATATTAAAATAAACAATAACCTAATTTTTTTTGTTCCAAAATTGTTACTCCTCTTTAGCCCATAAAACAAACTGTTTTAATTTAATAGTTTGATTTATTTTTAATTAATTGTATCACTAAAATTTTGAGAGTAAATATTCAGTTTTAGTTTGGGGATATAATTTAAGTTATCTTTTAGTTAACACGTTACTATTTATTTTATAACAATTTAGAGTAATTTATTTCATATGTTTGTATATTATTTGAATTTCAAAAACTATCTGATGCACTGACTTTTTGTGACAAATCAAATTAATGATTCCATTAGTTTTTTCACTAAATCAATTCCATGTAGTTAATAGTAACAGTAACAGCTTTGCCATAGAAGAAGTGTACGTCATTTAATATAGGTGAATTTTGCAAGATTAAACTCGTAACATGGAAATAAAGAGAAGATGGTCTATTTGTCCAAAAAAAAAAGAGAAGATGGTCTCATTCAAGATTAAAGATGTCAAATGGTTTGTGACTGTTTACAAAAATATGTTATAAAAATAATGTTAAAAATATTAGAATATAAAACTTAAATAATGATAGAAATTCAAATTTCTAATATTATTAAACGAAACTTTAGTTTTAATACTTATATTCAAATCAGCCATGTTTAATTTCTTATCTTATAATTTACAATACATAATTTAAAAATAAAAAAAATATAATACTATTACGACTGAAAACTAATAGGTCTATATGGCCCATCGATTAGTTTTGTTAACTTGATTTATGATAGATGATAATCTGGAAAAATTATCTGGTGCAAATATGCTATCATGTCCTATGTGATTGAGAGAACAAAAAGCAAGACAAATGAATTCTGTAAACTATTTTTCGAGGCCCACCATTTGGTATTGTTGCTTACATCCATGATCTCATAAGCATGCGCTTGGTACCATTGCTTCTGCCTCTAAATTCGGTCATGCCATCCCTAAAAGAGATGACCCCCAGTCAAGACGATCACGTAAAACACATCCATCGTTAGTATTGGAAGCAGTATCATAGTTGCACTTCACCATACCGTCAATTGGACGTTCCCAACTTGTATGTGATAACAAAAAGCTCAACATCAATTTCTTAATGAAGTTATAACTGTAGTCTTCACCCATTCATCCACCTCTGCATTAGTCGTTCCTCATCTCCTTTGAGGTTGTATGGTTGCACTTCTTTTTCCTGACTGTAAAGTAAACAGTATCATAATGCACTTCCTTTAAGCTAAACAAATGTAGTGTCATATACAGGCTTCAATTTTGCATAACAAAACACCGATATAAAATGTATGAATATGTTTTCAGCAAGATGTAATAAAGAAACCAATAGCAGGTTAAGTAAAGTACATTTAGTAAATCCATATATCATAGATTAACCAAACTCAGAGTAATCATCAAGAGTCAAAACTCTTCATTTCAAAGGCTGTAGAAAAATAGTTCTGGATCCCATATATTTTCAGTATTCTGAATCGATAACTAAACATATTGTAAGATACAATACCTCTTTCTCCTTTCCAGTTTTCATAAATGGCTGATTAGAAGCCCAATAAGCTCCTCCAGAAATCATATTTTTATTGGCTAGAAATAAAACCGAATCATTTACCTTGTTTTGCGGATCTTTCTCAAGTTCGATTAATAAAAAGTGGTCATTTCAATCTCAGACACATGTTCAAAACCAAACCGGAACCCACCTAGCCGTTAGATTCCAGTAACCACACGACAAATAAGTTTGTTCCATCAGCCAATGCAAAGATTGTGTTTATCAAATGAAGCTTGTACCTTATTTTTTAATTCCTTCTTCGGCTCTCTCGTTCTCCCATCCGCCACTGCCCCAATTATCTCCATTCTCATTTCCAGTATCAAAATTTGGACATGTTCCAGTTGTTGGTGACCTCCAGATACTTGAAGCTAAATATATTGTGCTCTGAACCACACATTGTATATTTCTACCATTCTCGTTTACCTCTTGCTTCGATACAGTTTCGTAACAGTGTGTTAGAAGACATGAAATAGTAATTTTATACTATAAAGGACTATATAAATAGCAAATCATTAAAAAAAATTACAAAACGATAAGAAAATGCAAATGATTTACTGCAGCTTACTCAGAGGTTCGACCTGCACTTGAAACATAGACATGACTGTCTTTAACATCACACCTCCACAATCATAACTTACAGTGATTTAAGAGTGAAGAGGAAGAAGAAAGATAATGGATGAACGTGCCATTTTTCGTCCCTGAAGGAGGCTCTTAGACGATCAATGGCTGATTAAACTATCCAGTTGGCAAAAAATGAAATGACAAACACAGGCAGAAGCCACACACGTCAGTAACATTATAAGTAATCTTATCCCCATTCGGTAACAATAGCTATGACATAATTTTATCCGCAAATCTCGTGCAAAAGTGCACATTCTTGCTAGCATCTGTTCCAATCCTGCGCTATGGCATCAATGAGGACACGAAACAAACAATTCAACTCTGTTAGTGATGAATAATGTATATTGTTTGAAATAAATTCTGAGAGGTATACGGTTAGGAAATCAAAAGCATGATGAATGAGACATCGACACATAACTCTTCATCAATCATCAGCATCTCAAGCCCCATATATAAGGATGCCTCCTTTTCAAATTATTGCCAGCTTCCCAGAAATGGATTCTCCTAAACAACATCTTGGAATTTACGGGTCCTGGTGAAACCTGAGCGAAGAAAAATGGAGAAAGAGCTTGCACGGTGGTGTTAGAAATGAATTTAAGGAACTGGGCAAGAGATCGTTGAGTTGAGGTATATATATGGTGATGTGTTTCAACTAAGTGAGTAATGATGGTTTCTTGAAGAGGCATAGATATCTTTAATTGAGAGGAGGGATGTGGAGAGGTACAAAGAGTCTTCACTTGATGAGTTATAATGGAGCATTGGAGTGCCATTGTTGTAGTCGTAGGAGTTACACCGGTGAAGTTGGGTAGATGAACAGATTTGGAGTCGCTGGAGACGTCTGAGGCGAATAGGCTAAGAAAAAGGAAGCTATAAATTATACAATGGGCTGACTATTTTGATGGGTTTGGATGGTTCGAGACCCATCATCTAAACATTCGCGATGACGTGGCAGTTTGATTGGTGGAAAATATTTTGTCCTATGCGGCACTCCTAAGAAGCCTCAAAATTAGTTGTTTTTATATAGTAGTGATAGTACAAAAGCGTTATGTGGTATTTACAAACTTCTAAGACTTTCATGTTCTTTTGCGTTTATGTAAACGATTCAAATCAATCAATTTCAAACCATTAATACATCATAAGTTCCGATCATAACTTGTTCTTATATTTTGTTGTTTTGTTTTAAAGAGTGTTACCCTCGAAAGTAATTCTAAGTGTGGATCGATGAAGCATTTTATTTGACTGCAACAGTCTCAATCTAGTAGAAAAATGATTGAAAAGCATAGCCCCTCACATCCACGGAGAATGTATTGTTACAAAGGCGTGAGGACCAGTCTATCAATCGAATAATTTGCAAGCTTTAAATATTCCTTTTGGATGAAATATTATTTTGGAATATTATCCTCCTTATAATCACATAATAATCGAGGGCTTTAGAATTGCAAGCTGGAGTTTTGCTATTCATAGCAATTATCATCACGCTCCTTTGGCATTAAGAAACACTTTATCAAAATACTACGTATATTTACCAAAGCAACTATGTACCTATTGATGCATATAATATAAGAGAAATCCGAACTATATTACTTAATTTTTGTTCTTCAATATATATTAATTGAATTAATTTGTAGTATTATATAGGCACATTATTGCGTGAATTAGTTATGCATGCATTTATTAGACAATACCAGAATTTAGCAATTATTAATATAGACATTTTTTTGTTGTCAAATACTCCACTATATAGATAGACGATGTCTGAAGTCACTCGTAAGCTCTATTGGAGGCATATATACTCCATGAGTTTAGTGGCATCCTTATCCATGCTCTAATATTGGTTAATATGAGAAATTATTGGATTTACCCTTAGGGTAAACCTCTAGATTCACCAACCAATAGTGTTTGAGTATTTGATATTTGATATCCTTTAAAAAAGGAAACAAAATTGAATTTCCAAATAAGATTATATTTTTAAAATAAAACAATAAAATACATAAAAATAAAAATAGTTACAAAAAATAAATAAATAAATATTGATAAACTTTTAGCAAAATATTAAATCATATACCCTAAATCCTAAACTCCAAACCCTAAATTATAAACCTTAAATCTTGGGTAAACCGTAAACCATTGGAAAATTTTAAACCCTAAATCATACATTAAAAACTAAATCTTAATAACACTAAACCCTAAACCCTAATCACTAAACCCTAAACCCATGGATAAACAAGATAAATCATAAACTCTAAATCAAAAATATTTAAAATTAAACCCTAGAGTTTATGATTTATCCAAGGGTTCAGAGTTTACCCAAGGGTTTAGGATTTACCCAAGGGTTTAGGGTTTAGGGTTTAGTGTTAGTAAAATTTAGTTTTTAAAGTATGATTTAGGATTTAAGATTTTCCAACGGTTTAGAGTTTATCTAAAGTTTAAGGTTTAACGTTTAGGGTTTATGGTTTAGGATTTTGGGTATAGGGTTTAGTATTTTGCTGAAGATTTAACAGTATTAATTTATTTATTTTTTGTAACTATTTTTATGTATTTTTATTATTTTATTTTAAAAATATAATCTAATTTGGATATTCATTTTTATTCCCTTTTTAAAAAGATATCAAATATCAAATACTCAAACACTATTGGTTGGTGAACCGGGGGTGAACCCAATAATTTCTCTTAATATATTAGTTAATATTAAGAGTAGTATATGTACATAAGTAGACATCTTATACAATAAAGTTGGCTTGCCTCTCTCCTCGTGCGTCCACGTGAGTAAGGAGAAGAGGGCATTTTGCGCCAGGTGTCCACTTTTCTTCAGCGATAAAAATGTTTTCGACTTCATTGTGGGCTTCTTTCACGAGCATTAATTAAAACTATGGAGACCTCAATATATTGGGCTTCGTTTTTTATGGTCCATCAAAGAATCCCCTTCTTCTTTGTGCTGATTTCTCTTCCGCTTACTCGAGGAAGTAACGTTCCGGCGTTATGTCAATCACTGAAAACCCACCAATCCCACGATTTCCTCTTCATTGAAACTTTTTGGATTCCCTCAGTTTCGAACTCTATATATACTTTTGTTCCCTAGCTTCTTCTCTTTACTAAAATTATCAAAATCGAAGAATCTTGGCAAGCTACTAAACTCCAAGGTAACATGATTCCTTTTAATTTCTCTTCACTAATTTGATTTTGAAGTCATAATTTCTTATCATTTACGATGTTGTATTTGCAGCTGCGAGAGTTTCTTACGAACAGTGGTCGCAAAGTTGATTCCGTATAGTCTTTGATCTGTCTAGCAACAATAATCTATTTTGGCTTTGTTTGTACCTTCAAGAGAAAATGCAGAGAATTTGATTCACAAGAATCTCTTTCATGTATTCTGATTCTGTGGCCATTGATTTATTGAGTTGATAGGATGGTTTTGCTTCTGATTCCTTGAGTGATGAGACACTCACGTCAGGTTTCTAAAAACTGTGTAGGTTTAAAGGTTCATTCTGCAGATCAAAAGATCATTTGGATGACTCAGCATCCAGCACTGAAACTTCCCATGTACTCGCTCCATCTCTCTCTCTTCTCTCTGGTCTCATGGCAATTATGATTCTGTTTTACTTTAACTCCAAGCTATTCTTACCTGATTAATTTGTTTTAAGGAAGCAACAAGAGGGTGAGCCTCTACATATAGGTAACATTACCAACAAGAGGAAATGTTGAGCTTGGAGTTCCATGGACGTGGCCTTCCCTCCCACTTCCTCCTCTTTCAGTATATGTGAGTAAACAATGTTCATGGTCTGCAATGATTTATTATATTCTGCAATGATTTGTTATGGTCTTTAACTCAATCGTCATATTTGTCTTTAATTCTCATTGATGTTCTGCATCAGTATACTTACAGATCCGCAATACAGCCGTTTCTGCTATTTAACAATCCCGTCATATAAGTAGTTTGCGAAAGGCCACGACTCCTCTATCATCTACATGATTGCTTGTGACTCTCTTCATTACTTTGTGTCGAGCTCTCAGAGCCTCATGTACTGTTTTTATTGCTTCTACTCTAAAGAATCTTGGTAACCATCAATCACATCTCTCTTCTTCTCTTTCAGGTTAAATGCTACATTACTCAGCTATTAAAGGCCTCGACCATTGTCCCGCCAACCATGTAAGTCATGGCTATAAAACAAATCCCTACAATTTTCTCATAAACGGACAAGATTGCTGATTTTAGAAACTCCTCATAACATCGTCGTTTTACTACTCATGTTGTAACTCTGTGGTATTGACCTCCTGAGCTCTTATTACAGTGTTGGGATTGACTTCGAGAGCACAAGCAGCATAATAGGTGCAATATACGCACTTTCCAGTATAAACAAGGTAAACTGTTACATTCCAATCGATTTTTCTTAGACTGTTACATTCCAATTGATTTTTTCTTACTAGAAAAGTAAAATCTCGGGCTCTCTCTGTATGTTCTAATGTTAGACATGCCAGCAGAGACATTCAAAGAGTTCTAGATTCTATTATTTTGCTTCTAAACAGTGTGTTCCCAATGGATTCAAAAATTAAAGGCACTGCAACTAATGAATGCTCTCAAGAGCAAGGTACATACTTGGATTAGGATTTTGACAATTTCCTCTGTTAAATGTTGGTTTGTTACTCTAATGATTTCAGGTTATTTAATCTCTTCCACCGTGAAACAATATTTAACATTACACCACTGGCTTCTGATCCATTTTCTTTCAAAATACACCCAGTTCTGAAAACTTCAAAAATTACAACTACAAACGAACAGGGTGTTGGTGTTTCCTTTCTATGTTTAGTTTTCTATGACACTGTGTGTTTGATTGCAGGGTGTTGGTGTCAATACTCGTGTGGAGCAGACTGATGGTGTGGTAGCATCACTTGGTGAAAATACAAATGTCAACCATCAAACTTCCTCATCTGTTGTACCAGAAGGAGGGCGTTCAGCATCAAACAATCAGATTTTTGACCCAAAGAATGGAAAGAAGAAGGCACGGTTGGATTGGATCCACCTAGAAAACACAAATCACCATTACATTTCCTTATGTTTTTATGTCGTCCTTTTCGTTTGGTTATGCACTATAATTTAGAACTTTATCGATTTTTAATTAAACTCAACGCGGTGGGTGGTTTTTCAATAAACACAATATATGCATTGAAGAAGTCAAGTCCTCAGCATGTTAAATTGTGTAAAAAATATTTTATTTGAGATGTTAAATCTATTCATCAAAAACTATTTATGCAGCAAGGAAATTACGTGACCTATTTTTTTAAATACCGTCAAGAATTATCCTCTTCATTTTTAAATATCAAATATTTAAAAACCATCTATACTTAAACATCAAAACTCTGCGTTAAACTACCTACATCATGTAAGTCTTTCTGTAAATAATCTAACTGACGTTCATATTAGCTTGAACATATTTGCTAATGGGACCAGGAATTAAAGCAAACTTCAGAGGGACAAAAGAATTAGGCCATTCGATGGGGTTTACTAAGACAGTCATATGTATTGCTCTGTTGCATCAGTCTCAGAGTTGCATTCCTTGACTATAAATTACAATGCAGATGTTTATAGAACAGTAATGGTTGATTGGGAGCCCGTACACCTCCCTCTGGTGAGTGGGCGCCAAATACAACAATTTTATATAATTCTGCCGTTACTCCAAACAACCAGTACTTTTGATTGGTTTGCCAGTAGTTAGTAGGAATTTCAAAAATATATTTGCACTCTCTCCTATAGGCAATATCTTATTCACTTACAAGAAACTGTGTTCTCTATAAGCTTCTGAAGCTAATAGTAAGTAGTGAAACATTATAAATACACTTACAAAAGACCTGGAGAATAGAAGTTCGCAAAAAAACTTTAGGAGGAAGACATGACATGGTTAGAGAAAGCTGAGGAGTTTGTTTGGGACTCCGAGAAATCCACAAAGCGACCCCAAAAAGAAAAAGAAAAATGTCAAGTTAGAGTAAGTTTCTTTTTACAATGAAATACTTAATTTGTTGGCTTTTTGTTAGGGAGATTTTAACTAAATAGACTCTTTTTTTCTCTGCGAGCTTCTAACTAAATTGTCGAAAATGTCTCAAAACAGACTATGGTTTTTGGCTGTTGTCTTCTATCTAATGACCTCATGTGGATCAGGACCCATGAGTTTGATTCCAGTGTGTTTATAGAAGATAGTACACAAAACATACAGAAGTCTTTTGAATTATATTAAAAAAACTTCAGGCCACCAAAACTTGCCTTTATGCATTACTAGAATTTGAATCTGAAAATTTAATAATGCTTCTGGATTAATCTTCCAACAGTTTTACGGAGAGGCATATTATATTAATATGGTATATTATTCTCTTTAGTTGAAATCTATTTAAGTTTGCCAAGAGGATTTCACCAAGGTAAGACCGGTGTGCACTTAAATATATAATTATATGATTTTTACTCGGCCAACATATTCACATATAGATAAAAATATTAAGAAGACTTCAAACACACAAAAACTGATAAAACGTAATGCATAGCTACATATTCTTTTGGAACATCTAACTTTACGTTATGTTTTAAGTTTAACTATATTTACTTTAGTACAACTATCATTTATTTATTCTATTTTTATTATATTAATCTATGATAACTATTTATACTATTTTTCTTTGACCTAAACAACTATAAAACAAAATAATACACTATTGTCATTAACCATTATCAAACTAATCACAATCAAATGGATAAAAAACAATTTTGAATTGATTAGAAAATAAAACATACGAAACCGGCGCGTAGCGCCGGAATACCACTAGTAGTGGGATAAAAGGTGTGATTCATGTAAAACAAATATGGTTATGTTCATTGTAATTAACCAGCGTAGAACTGTCGACGTAGAAAATACGGTGACCGGTACTGTGAATAGGATTATACTATATTGTATTTACTATTCGTATTAATTGTGCCTTCATAACATAAATACTTTATGATGAGTTGTTTGTAAAAAGGTACGAACCAATTAGACGCGGTTTGCTTTAGAAGGTCCACACTTTATTTTGGTCATTACTCATTAAGTTAATGAATGTTAGCCAAAAACATATAAATGAATTTCACTTAAAAGTTACACTTTGCATGTTATAGATCAACTATATCATATATAACTAGACATAGAATATACTAATATGTTTATATTCGCAATAAAAGAAAGCACATACATTATACGTAGTAGCTCTATGATTAAAAAGCAGCAAATGATTGTGAATATTACGCACAGACTGGCAAATTTAAAGCCCTTGCTTCTCTCTTAAGGTTTGCGTTTAAAGAACTAACTTCATAAATCATACATATGTTGAACACTAATGTTAATTGATTGCATCGATGCATATATGTATCATATTAGACAAGACCAGAGATTTATATTAAAGTTGTCTATATTAAATCATATTTTTGTGAAATGTTAACTTGATTGCATCGATGCATATATGTATGGTTTCTCACTTTTTGTCAATAACGTAAAAATAAGGTACTTGTGACTTCCTCTAAATCCTATTTTACACCTATAAATTGATAAAGATTAAGCTTCGTAAAACATCAAATGTTCTGACATATTCATTCATAACATAATATGGAAGAGACTATATTAGGTACTGTCTTATTATACAATATTAAAGGTTAATATGGATGCATTATAGTTTAATATTTTGGATATATAAATCACAAGGTTTTGTGCGCGTTATTCATTGTGGTATATCATCTTGCTCGACACTCAAGAGTCGTGTGGTATTAAGAAACAATTGAACAAAAAAAATTAAAATAATAACGAACTTTACAATGCATGCTTGTATATATACACATGCATCATTAAGCTGCTAATACTACAACTCGTAAATCATTAAGTTTCATAACTATAATGGCTTCATCATCATCAACATTATTACATCATAAGATTTCAAAAACACTGATGATTTTACTTATTATAAATTTCGTAAACCTAATTCAAACCACCTCAGCTGTGACCAACTCCAATTCCAACTCACACTTCTCAAGATTCTCGAGACATGGAAGCTCATCATCGAGAACCAAACAAGGGTTTCTAGCATCGGTCCAAGAGAGTATGAACCATGCTATATTGGCTCGTTCTCTCGCTTTCAATCTCACTCTTTCTCATCGAACCGCACAACTCCACATGGTCGATCCCATCCACGACTGCCTTGAGCTGCTCGACGACACACTTGAAATGTTGTCTCGCATCACCATGATGCAAGACAAAGCTTCAAGTGATGACGATGAAGACGTTCACACATGGCTAAGCGCAGCACTCACGAACCAAGACACTTGTCAGCAGAGCCTCCAAGAAAAATCCAAATCTTACAAACACGGAATCGCGATGGATTTCGCCGCAAGAAACCTCACCGGTTTGTTAACTAACTCGCTTGAGTTGTTCGCATCCGTGAAGTCAAAAGGCCGGAGACTCTTGTCAGAACAGGCGCACTATCCGAGGTTTGTTACTTGGCTAAAAGAGCGGAGGCTTTTAGAAGCTTCGGTGGAGGAACTGAAGATTGATGCGGTGGTGGCTGCAGACGGTAGTGGGACTCAAAAAACCGTAGGAGAAGCGTTGGCTGCGTCGTTGGCGAGTAGTGGTGGCAGAACCGTAATTCACCTGAAAGCTGGGACCTATCATGAAAACATCAAGATTCCGACAAAGCAGAAGAACGTTATGTTAGTTGGCGATGGTAAGGGTAAAACGATCATTGTCGGTAGCCGAAGCAATAGAGGCGGCTGGACTACTTACCAATCTGCCACCGTCGGTAAGATACTATATAAGTTAATATTCAACGAGTAAAAATATTATCCGAAAATGAATAAAAACAAGAAAACTAATATTCTCTACCAAAAGTCCAAAACCAATTGAATATATTCAGTTTCGATTTTAATAATTTTTGGTTTTGAAAAATATAGAAATTAATGAAATTAAAACATTGTTCTAAAAATCAGTGGGTATAAACGAACTTTTTTTTTATATAAACTAATTTTTCTAACGTGAATTTCTAATAATCGGTCTAGGTGATGCCTAATCATCTGCCTAAACATTAATCTTCTGTAAAATCGCTTCATTACCGGTTTGGTTTCAGTCTTTTTACAAGATAAAAGTATTTAATCTTAAGGAGTTTGAAATTAATTAATATATGTTCCTTATGGTTCGGTTTGGTACGGTTTTGAT
Source organism: Brassica oleracea var. oleracea (assembly GCF_000695525.1). Classification (NCBI taxonomy): domain Eukaryota; kingdom Viridiplantae; phylum Streptophyta; class Magnoliopsida; order Brassicales; family Brassicaceae; genus Brassica; species Brassica oleracea. Next base: position 2,487,677 of record NC_027751.1, read on the forward strand.
TTGGTTAACGAATTCTTTCCTTTTAAAAATATTGAAGCTGCTATGGGAGAGGGGTTTATAGCGCGCGACATAACGTTCGTGAACAGTGCCGGACCCAAATCGGAGCAAGCGGTGGCTCTCCGCGTTGGAGCAGATAAATCCGTCGTGTATCGATGCTCCGTCGAAGGATACCAAGACTCACTCTACACACACTCCAAAAGACAGTTCTACCGAGACACAGACATCACCGGAACCGTCGACTTCATCTTCGGAAACTCCGCCGTCGTGTTCCAGTCCTGCAACATCGTCGCCCAGAAGCCCTTACCGGGTCAGAGAAACTTCGTGACGGCGCAAGGGCGGAGCCACCCGGAGCAGAACACGGGAATCTCCATTCAGAACTGCAAGATCACGGCGCAGTCGCTGACTTTTCTTGGCCGGCCGTGGAAAGAGTATTCGAGGACGGTGGTGATGCAGTCTTTCCTCGACGGGTCGATCCACCCGTCGGGTTGGTCTCCTTGGTCGGGTTCGGTTAGTTTCGGTCTCAAGACTCTGTTTTACGGGGAGTTTGAGAATACGGGTCCTGGGTCATCGGTTTCGGGTCGGGTTAAATGGGCCGGGTATCATCCGTCTTTAACGGTGAAGGAAGCGGAAGGGTTCACTGTTGCTGGTTTCATTGGCGGGACGATGTGGTTGCCGTCAACGGGCGTTAGTTTCGACTCTGGTCTTGTGAAGTGAGCTTAAGCTGGGGTGTGACAATGATCTAAAGTGTTTTATAATCGTCTTAAACTTAGTTTAATTGTGATTAACACTTTCTTAATTAATTCAAACTGTGTGTTAAATAATCCCATTTTCTTTCTATTATTTGTTTGTGAAAATGTAAAGAAATGTTGGCGAATAAAATTTGGATGGATTGTTACTACAAAAATGTTATACATTTCACAATATCTCTATTTATAAACTTAACTATATTTTGATTCGCGCGCCTCTGCGGATGTATTTTTCAAAATATGTTGCTATTTATTTTTCATTTCACTATTTTGGAGTGGAAAAAAAAACACATATCTAAAAAACTTAACTGATCCCGATCCGAAAAAATAATACTAAACCCAAACCAGAATAGATCAAATATCTGAATTATTCAAAAAAAATCTATTTAGAGAACTGAAACCTAATCCGATCCAAACCAAAATATTTCGGATATCTGAATGCATATGAAATAGATTTATATACTTATATATATTAATTATTTTTAGATTTAATGTATATAAAAACATCCAGAATATATATGATACTTTTAAATTGGTTTAAATACTTGAAAATATATACAAATAGTCAAAAGTAAATATCTAAAATAGTTAAAGTATATTCAAAATACCAAAAATATTTAAAATAATTATTGATTCTCTATCCAAATATTTAAACCAAACCAATTTATATGTTAAGTTTAGGTACTGTGACATATGTTATTCAAATTTATATGAAATATATTATTTTGTTTATAGATTTTGAGAAATTTAAACTATATAGTGAATTTTAAAATTTAAAAATAATTTAAAAAGGTTATTGTAATCCCAACCGAATCCGCAAAGATTCGAACCACGAACCAATTTAGAAATATCCGAATGTTGAAACTTTGATCCCGAAAACCCGAAACCCAAAGAGACCCGAACTGAACCTGAATGGGTATCCGAACGCCCACCCCTAGCCACTATTATATATCATATATATGTCATCATATAATTAGTCTTATTTTATATGTACCATCATATAAATAATAATATAATTAATAGTATTTTGTATGTACCATCGTATAAATAATCATATTATATTTTAAAATTTTAATGTGAAATATAAAACCAATCATTTAAGTTGGTGTTTGAATTTGGGGTTTGTATTTGTATTTTTCTAATATGCATTGAAAACATATTTTTATAATTTTTATTGGAAAATATTTTAGTAAAATTCAATTTTTGAATATATGTATATTTTTGAATGAAATTTTGATATAAATTAATTTTAAATTATTATTTTGATTTGAAATATGTATATCAAGTAACATAAGCCCATTATTTTGTAATATAATATAATGGATTTCCAATTTTTTTTAATAACATAAGCCCATTATATTTTTTTTTAATATACTGCTATACATGTTTTCAAACAATATTAAATTTTTTTTTATTGCTATCATTGTTTTCAAACAATTTGTAAAGGTATTTCTACTTTTATACGATGGATAACATAAGTCCATTATATTTTTTCTTAATATACTGTTCCAAACAATATTATATTCTTTTTTTATTGATATTCTTGTTTCCAAACAATTCCTAAAAGTACTTCGGTTCTAATAATATAGATTCGTCGAGACTCATTTCCGTTTTTTTTAGTTGGTAACTGCAAATAAATAGACATAGTTATCTTCGTAGCTAATAACACTATCAAGAAATAAGAATTTTACAATTTGTGGTAACCGCTAATGAATACATTTATAATTTTGCCAAAGGAATTGGTAAACTACTAAAATGTCAAACTGTTGGACCGAATTTTCTACCTATTGATAAGGCCTAAGCCCATCCATTTCTAAACTTAGAGCCTATAAACGATGGTAGAAGACTTGTTGAATTATTTATGTATCTTGTGTTTTTCTTCTCTTTCTATCAACATCTGATTGGATTTGCACTTTTGTGAACAGAAATATTTTTTCCCTCTTAATTTGATCTATCAACTTAGTTGTATAAACATAAATCATTTTAATTTATCTGTCAATATCTTGTTTTGTATTAATCTATCTCCTCCTAAGGTAAGAGGCCATGTAGAGAAGTTTTGGTTGTTGAACTATGTGAAATGTTTGTTGTCATATCAGTGACTGATGATCACAGCCTTGCAAATGGTTCGATTATCCAACTTTATATTTATCTGGCTTGCTGCTAGTTGCTACTAGTATATTGGTAGAACGAAATAATAAATTGTGATCTTTATTAGTTTTTTGGTAAAAAAAAAAACCAATAAAGATTGGTTATAAGCATTTTTTTACTGAATACTTTTGATATGGTCGGTCTATTAATAAAGAATGTCTACATCAGTACACACTGTTAAGATGCGACGTCATGCGATGTTTTTGAGTTTTTTTTGGGAGATATTTCATGTGCACATGTTATAACCAAATATTTGTTGAACTGAAAGTAGTTTTTTTTTTTTTTTTTGATTATCTGGAGGTTCCGAGGACAAGGCCCATAATCCCCAGGTTCGGGACCCGGCAGGCACTGATACCATAAGGACAAGGCCCATGGCGTAAAGTATCTTTCTTACGGTGGATCGAACCCAGGAGCGCAACAGCACCGACGCATGCGCTTAAACCAACTGGGTTGCCACATCTGTGGTAACCGAAAGTAGTTAGGTAATTAATATATAAAATTATGAGTATTTAATTAAATTCGTATGTTTTCATGATCTTGTGGACATGTAAGATGAAAAGTGTAAATAAATATACTCACTGTTGCATATCAATTAGTTAATTTCTCACCAAATGAACTTCTGGATATGTAGAGAATATTTGCAAAAAAAAACTTCTGGATATGTAATAACACGTTTAAACTTGCTAATTGTAACTTGTAAAGGATAGAAAAAATATAGTATAATTTTATTTTATGTGAGAGTGAGACCCAGAGCCTTCTAACCTTAATCGAAGAAAATGATAAACGATGATTAAAAAGTTTAAATGAAAATAGAAGAGTTAATTAGGAAGTAGTCTTCGTTCCGAGTATTAAAATCTTGCCTCTCTAACAATAGGCAAGATTGGCCCACCTTTTCATTTTCCACGGTTCTGTTTTTCAACTCAAATAATCTTTTTTTTTTGTCACACAACTCAAATAATCAAATAATGAATTTACATGTATATATTGTATATGTGTTGCCAAACCCACGTGCAAACCCTTATGTCCGCTTATTTAAGTCTTAGTAATCTAGTAACCAACAAAACTAGTCCAAACATGCATGCTTAACTAGTAATATCGTTACATTGTCGAGTTTCAAACTTACCATAACATGGTCTCTAATCTTCTATTCGTTGTATATGAACTTCTCTTTGTTGATTCTTAATTATAAGAATACGTTACAACCAGTGCTGGCAGTGTAGTATTTTTTAACGAGTGCATTGTGTATACAATATGAATATCTAAAATTAATCTAAAAGAAACGAAAGTGAAACCTACAATTATATTGCGCCATTTTCTAACTTCTCTCAAATAAGTTAAACATGTTTAAGCGAATATTTGCGGGTATACAGCTTAGTTTTTAAGTCTTGTTCCAAAATGACCAACACATGTTTTCACCTTCCCATCTTTATAGACTTTCTATGCGGGTTCGGCTTGTTGCATGAGGAGGGTGAACGGTCCTTTATGGGCCCGTCCTTTATCTTTCTGCATTTGCAATATTCAACCTGAGACAAGCGACTTTTGATGTTTCCCCGCGACTTAGGTAATCTCATCTGGTAAAAGGTTCTCAGATGACTATCTTCTGAGTATGCTTTTAAATGACTGGCCTCACTTTATGTGTTGGTTATCTAGAACATCTCCCAAACTGAAAACTACTCTAACTAGGCTGGTTTCTCAAGTTCATTTTCTGTGGATAGAAAGGGTCACAGATACTTCATATAAAGTCTTCAAGCAGATCGACAGGTGCTTTAAGGACATCATCCTTAATCTATCATAAAGGCTTTTGAAATCTCATATAAAATCTGGTTTTCTTACGAGTGATTCACATTGTGGATTGGTTAATTTCCATTTTTTCACCATATATTTCCATTATTTTTCTTTCTTTTTTGGTCTCTTATTAAACTCTTAAAAACTGTTCCTTATATAATACTATACTAGATTTTGATCCGCGTTTTCAAAGCGCGGATTTATTTTCTTTTTTTTTTCAATTGACAAATATTTAGTAAATGTCATATTTCATATATTTGTGTTTTATTTTATAAAAGACTTAAAATTTTTATCTTTCTTTATTGTGTTGCATTTTAAATGACTATTTATGTTTAAAAAATTAAACTTTATTTTTTTAATGAATTAAGTTGGTATAACTCTGATAAATTAATTTTATTATGTGGTTAATATTTTTAATAAAAATAATTATATATTTTAATAAAGATTTATACTTTTCAATGAAAAAATCAATTTTTTTTATGAATGCTTAAATTATATTAAGAAAAGAAAAAAAAATTAAGAATGGTTGATTTTTTTTTTTGAACTTGGACTAAAAGGCCCAAAGAAAAAAAAATGTGAGAATTAGATCTGATTTCTTAATCGGCCCAAATGACCCAAGAGAGATCTGATGTGGACAGTGGACTGGAACAAAAAAAAATGGCCCAATATAGATGTGTTATTAATATTACTTGATTGCCGTTAATGAAACATGCAATGTTACTAAAAAAAAATGACAGATTAAAGTAAAAAAGACAATAGGATCCTACTTTAATAGTATAGATAGACATAACTTTGTGGATATAAATATTTCACTATATAAAATAAACATATATTACTGTGTTTATATTTTACTGGTACACTATTCTTGAGTCACGGCCTCATCTCGTTGGTTTTGGCCTGTCTTATAAGGAAAAACAAAAACAAAAATGAAAGAAAAGTATAGCGCCGTCATGTTATCCACCGGAGAAGGTAACAACGGAGCCACATCAGCCATTACGGGAGCAGATTCGCCGACAGTTGTAACGTCAAGTTTAATCAGCCGTCTTCTTTCTTACAAACGTAATAATAAAACAACTGACAATAGAAAGAAGACGTCAGTAATGACGTGATGTTTTCACACGTTTCGTTTACAAACGTGAATACGACATAAATAATAAATTTATTTTCTTCTGTTTCATAGTTGTCACTATTATTACTGTTTGTTCTTTTCGATTTTGTGTTTACATTATTAGTTGAATATTTAAAGTTAGCCCCAACGACTAAAACTATCAATTACAGAAAACGAGAAGGAGAATCAAATAAAACGAATGGTGTGGTTAATATTAATCAAATAATTAAAGCATAAATTAAAAGATAAAGATAAGAGAGAAAGGAAAGTGGAGGGTGGGTAAAGGCCATAGCCATGTGCCTTCATGTGGTGGTTGGCCCATTCCTGGGTCCACTCTACCACTTCTTTAACTCCTTCTTTTATCTAATCTCCATTATTTAATACAAATCTTATTATTCATTTAGTTTGACTCTTAAATAAACTTAATTACCTTTTGAACTTTAAAATATGTCTTCTACGATATAGATGTATAATTTGAAACTTACAGAAAAACGTTGGGTTTGATTAAGGGAATTAATTAATTTTGGAGTTGAATTTTAGAGTGGGATATATGATAATCATAATATACAAAATAATTAATGGCGTGGAAAATACGCCCGGCGGCAAAGCGGTAGGGAGAGAGTGATTAACACAAAAGAGATGGGACTAATGCTAAATTATAGCCTTAACCAAACACAAATCGTATTCTTCAAGTCTCTCTTCTCCATCTTTTATTTTATTCTGTGGGCTGTCGTTTCTTAAATTTGTTTATTATATAGTTTACATATAATGCTGGTGTCATCTTTAGGTCAAACCAATTGAATTATCTCATATAATAAGAAAAGGTGAAGAAGATATCATTTATATTTTGTTGTTGCTTTTGCATGGTGATTTGGTGAATATTTTATATGTAGTTGAACCTTTTGTCACGTTTTATGTTTGATAATGCCAGCGGGTACTACGTTTATTAACACTCTTCCCTCTAATAAATCATAGTTGTTTTTCTCAGTTGGGTTACTTTCCGAGCTAACGCATAGTTCAAACTTCAACTTGATCATGTTGGAATTGAAAACATAAACCGGTGGTAGCATTGTGTTGTGCTTTTGTTTGTTCAAGTAAATATTACTCAATAAATTGAAAATTTTGGGGGATTTTTTTTGTTAATAATTTTGCAATGAAAATGAGGTAGATGTTTTCTAGAATCATTCCATACCAATCATCATTTAATTGTCAACTAATGTTGACATAAATACATACACAGTAGATAAAGATATATAGCTTACCTAATATAATCATAAACGTCTCTATTAGCTGTTCACGTTAATTAACCCATACGCATTCGTCACTAAACTTAACCTCTTATAAAACCAAACAAATAAACACAAATATGAGGCTGAAATCTTATTCCATAACCTGATGCCTGCTCCTAATTACTCCCTTTTCCGTTTATTCTTAAAGCTATGAGCCAAAAGGGCTTTAATTATTTTGCATTTACGTAAACATCATCCGAATTATTATTATTTTTAGTATAATACTAACCTTAGTGTTATATATTAATATCTATGTAATATATTTCAAATTGGTCAGAAAATAGCCAAGTTCTGTTAATCTATTCGCATCACCCTTTTTCTTTAAGCCAAAACATCGTTTTCCACTAAATGTCTATTTATTTATTCAAAGACTTTATAACCCTAGGTGCATGTTATACTTATCCAAATGCATATCTTTTGCTATAATAACTTCATATTTCACTTTAAATTATAATATGTAATGGTTTAACACATCTATTATTCACCAGTAAACATTCTAAAAGTATACTAAATTCACAGCAGACGAGTCTTCAAAATTTGAGGTAATACTATACAATTTTCATTTTATATTTTGATATTAAACCCCCAATACAAAACTTCTTATTTATTTTGTTTTTTGTTAAGTATTATTTATTTTGTTCATGTCACCATTGATAAAAACAACTACCAGTTAAAACTTCTATCCTCATACTTCAATGCAACTAAATTTGATGGGTCAGTTAAGCTCCAGAACTCAATCTATCAAAAGCCAATATAGCTCATCTACTTTTCGTCATCTCTTCAGATCATGTTTTTCTTTCAACTCTAGTCATATTTAGAACATGAATTAACAACTATCTAAAAAAAAAAACTTTTAGGTCGACATATATATATATAGTTATAACTTTATACAGGATTTTGAATAGTTGTGTCTTGTGACATAAAAAACCATATTTGGAAAACAAAAGTTAAGTATAAGGAAAAATAAACTATTTTCCACCCTCTATCCAGTCTCTCTCATCTCCTTTATTTATTAACCCTAATATTGTGCTGTTCTCACAATTTTTTTTATAAAGGTTCTCAAGTCAAGTTCTTCTTTTTCTCTAAGAACACAAACAATGGCCTCTGCAGACAAACCCATAAACACAGACGTCCCTGAAAAGGATGTTTTTGCCCTCCACTTCCTCCAATCCCTCTCAAATCTCAGAAGACAAAACACTTTCAATTCTCCTGAAAAAACAAACGATCGTGTTAAGAAAATCAAGAAGGCTGCGTATGTATCCATGGCCAGAGCAGCCGGAGGGACTAACCGGCTGTGGAGCAGAGCCCTCTTGCGCCGAGCCGCCAAAGAAAACAATAAAGTCGTCAGGCTTCCTAGGAGGAAGAAGAGGGTGACGTGTCTGAGGAGGAGGAGGAGTAACCGGAGAGATCCAGTGGAGGAGGAGGAAGCGGAGAGGCTGAGGAATCTTGTCCCGGGAGGCGGTGGCATGGAGACATCAAAGCTGATGGAAGAGACGGCTCATTACATCAAGTGCCTTAGTATGCAGGTTAAGGTTATGCAGTGTCTCGTTGATGGCTTAGCTCCGAAATGATCATCATCATCATCATTAATGATGCATATAATATTGGCTTATCTCCAACACACATAGTATTGGAATGGAGTGATCATGACGCATATCTATATTTGTGTACATATATTCTTATATGTATTATGTATACATACGTGTAAGATAGGATATATACATACTAAATGTGTGGATATGTATTAGTTAAGTAAAGAAAGAATTTTCTTCTTTTTTGTTTATTTTCTTGAATTTTGATAAAAGGGTATGTTATATATTAGCATGCTTAATTTGGTTGTTTTTTGTCATAACAAAATAATGTAAACATTAGGGTTTGGGAACTTGCCGTTGGAGCTACGCAGTGCTTTCGTATTCCTTTTTTTAGCTATTATCTGCTTGGCTCGTCTTGATTGATCATGAATGATGTTTCTATGGATGGATATATATTATATCGACTGACTTACAAAATAGATTATAGCTAGTACCCATAATAACTATTAGAAAATTGAAAATTCACACTTTTAGACTTTTAGTCTAATTTGTAAAGCTTATACATATTATATGATGGTTAATGTTTTAAAAATATACTATAGCTAGTTAAAACTATTATTATAGTATTTAGTGATTGTTATATGAAAAATTCTATATGATAGTCTTTTTTTTTAGTTTTTATCACAGAAATAACATTCAATGAGAAAAATGACCAAATTTTTTTTATTAAAGAGTAAAAATACAGTTAACTAATCTAAATTTATGGTTTAAAGTTAAGAAGTGAAGTTTCGAGTTAGAATTTCAAATTTTAAAAAATAAAAAATAAAAATTTTCAAAATAAAAAAAATTATTTTGGCCATTTTTTTTATTGAATGCTATTTTTGTGATAAAAACTTTAAAATAGCTCTAGGAGAGAATTGTCATTGTTATATCTGACAAGTATTGCAGTCTTCATATATATTCTTAAAAAGTTTAGTTGGCAGAAATTTATTAGAATAAAATGGTTAAAGAAACTCATCATAAAAAAAAATTACCTTCCTTCTATAACTCACACACACATTAGCTACAGCACTCATGCCGGATGCAAGTTATAACTCCATCAGACTATCACATAATTAACAAAGAGACTACTAAATTACATTTTTTTTTCTAATCAATCTCATGTTTAGTGTGAACTGAATTATCTACAAGTCATTATATAATGCAGTTGGTCATACATATATTTCGTACGGTTGTTTTACTTTATCAATAATTATATACGTGCATATAAATAGACCGAGAACATCAGGTGGCCTAGCGGCAGTACTGAATGCTTCTCATACACGACTACCCGAGGTCGCCAGTTTGATATTCAGGGACAGCGGGATGGTACTGGATTAGCTAAAAAATCCCTACGGAGATTTCTGACGAGATGGCCCTTCGGGATAAACCCAGTCACTATAAAAAGTTCAACCTATACAGTTTTTTTATAAAAAAAAAAATAGACTGATCACTGGTTGGTCGATTCCACAATTTCACATCAAAAAAATGATCGTGCATTAAACTTTTCATCGGAATTAAATTACAATTTTCCGTTTTTCATTTAATATGACAAACTTGTAAGTTTTATGGAATTGGTTATGTATGAGATAAAAGAATAAACAAAAAGGGAATTTGAATAGCTTGAAATATTACGAAATGATGGTTACTGTGTGAGTCTGAATTCAAGGAGAAGAGTATATCATATGGACTCTGTACAACATGTCATGAGTCTTACTACGTAACCTCTCTTTTTTAAGCTGATCTGGCTTGATTGATAACACACCATTAGCTTTGTTGAATCATGTTTCTTAAGCCACAGGCAGAGGATCCTCCGGCGTGTTAGACTCTGATTCTTCGATACCGTAGTTCCATAGCTCTTTAAGCTCTCCTCTTACCAACCCTAGAATGACAGCCAAACCTAGCAAAGAAACAACACATCAGGTTTTTGTTTGAAAGCCATAGACAAGATCAGATAAGAGGAAGAGAAACTCGAGCTTCTGGTATTATTACCGAGTGTGCATGGGACGATGTATAGTAGCGCAGGCTGGCCATGTCCGTCCATTAGATACAGACCTAGATATGTTAGTAACAGACCTACACAACAGAACAACATGTGTTTTAAAGATTCACTAGAAAATCAATGTTTGCAGAATTAAACATTACCAACTCCATAGCCAATAGTCAACCAAAGGAAGTATCCACTTGAGATTACTCTCTTCTTGATCTTGTCATATCTGTGAGACCAAAGAGAAGAGTAAGTAAGCACTAAAGTCAGAAAGAATTGAACATAGTAATCTTTTGAAGTACCTGGAAGCAAAGGAAATGAGCAGACCGGGGAAGAGGATGTCCCCGAAACCAATCATGTCATAGCCACCCCACGGATCGAAAAACCGAGGAATCCTTAGTAACATAGGAATGGACTCCCCGCTGCTGCTGTCTCCTTGTGCAACCTACAAAGAAGGGCTCTCAAGTAAGACTATCAACTAGCTAACTTGCCATGCTCTAAAAGACTACTCAGCTATTAGAATCAGATACTCACCACAATCATAACACTCTCGTGGAATATCAAAGGTGATATGAAGACCCAGAAGATGTCATAGACAAACGCGCAGCAGAGAAGCACAGTAGCAACCTGGAGGTACAGATAACTATCAGAACAAAGATAGAGAACCACCATGTATCATCACTAACTAAGAAGCCAGATTAACTACCTTGATGTTAGGTAATCGAACCACTTGCAAGGCTGTGATCATCAAACAGATGCCCTGCCAACATTGTGACAAAATGAATATTCCAAAGAGAGACATATAAAGCAACCATAAGACACTGAGAGGAATGGCTTCTAAGAGCATTCACTGAATGAAGAAAGGGGAGCTTTACCAAGATGTCTTGCCCAGCCCAAGCATACGAAGTGTGCCGTTTCACAAACCAGAAGACAGCAAACGCCAGACAAAAGATATTCACCAAAAGCGACATCCATGACATTGTCCCAAGCAAAGGGAGCTTCACAGACCTCCGACCAAGATGTCTCCACTTTCTGCAGGCGGTTCACAATATATATCCATCAAGAATTGCTAACCAGAAAAAGAAAAGAAAAGAAAAGAAAAAGAGAGAAGTGAGATGTTTAGGAAGAATTTAGAATACCTCAATAAAACTGCCGTAATGATGCTATGCATACCCTGAAAAAAACAGTAGCCACACTTTGTTAAACTAATGAGAAGAATCAAACATAGATTTAATCTCAGTATTCTACAACTTGTTACCTGCATGCCACCGATGCAGAAGAATATGGTGAGCACCCACACAAACCATGATGACATGAAGTAGAAAAGGAGCAGCAGAAAAATGGAGGCTGTTACTATAAAGAACACAGCTCCAGTCACACTTATATCAAGGATCTCCTTCTCTGGATCATCTTTCCTGGTTCTAGCACCAGTAAATTCCTGTAGAAAACAACAATTTCTAGTATGGCTACGAATGGTGAACACCAAACAAAGAATTTAAAAATGTTTTAAAAGATTTAAACCTTTGCTAATATGCTGTAAGATTCATTAGCTTGGTCAGGATCAGTAAGGTCTGACCACAGTGACGCAACCACAACAGTTCCAACAGCCATGAGCAACAACAACCCTGCCGTGAGGTCCACAGCAGGACGAGTTGGTGCGTACAACAGAAGCTCAACTACAAGAGAAGATCAACAACTCAATAAGCCTAATTTAACGGCTAATAGAAGTGGGACATCACAAGGGGCTCACTCACCACTCTTGTTATCCACCATAGACTTGTTGAGAGCATCTCCACTTGACTTAGAGATCATTAACACAGGTATGCTCACATTTAAAGAAGTGTCCTTTTCCATACACCCCATCTCATCAAGATCTGACAAAAGATAATTAAATTAGATGATACAAAGACATCTACTAAAGACCAAAGTTTCAAAAAACAAAAAAACCTTCTTTGTCATTAATAACAAGCAGAGCAGAAGCACCAGCCGCCTCAGCATGTTTAGCCTTCTCAGTGAAAGCACAGCTCCCACGGATCGACAAGGCAATACTCCCATCTAACTGAAACAGAGCAAAGCTACATGAATCTGTGAAAAGGCATTGACTTTTTGAGAAAGGATCACACTTTCGACTGACCCTGGAAGAGAGATTGGAACACGAGTCCAAAGGACGCACAAAAGCAACCGGAGATCTAACGCCCTGACCAGCGTCAGACGGCAAAGCTGCTCCGAATTGAGCGGTTAAACCGGTGAAGAAGTCGTCGCTTTCAACACCATCAACCCAGTTCAAGATCTTAACCTGTGTAATAAGCAGAGCATTCGAGAGAATGAGAATCATCAACTCAGCAAAGAATAATCATTAAAGAAAGAATCTTTTTTTTTTTTTTGGTTACCATTTGAAACTTATTGGTACAGCCGGGAGACTCGAGGGTTGAGTCTTCGGTCCACGAGGCATCGTCTGCCGCCGCAAAGGAGAAGCCTAGCAGGAGGAGGAAGAGTAGTGCGGTGGAGCATCGGTGGCGCGGCGGATCAGACGAAGGCATGACGCAACCGACGGAACAAATCGGAGAGAAAGGGGAGAGGAAGAGTTGCGGTTAAAAGCGTTTAGGATTATATCGGAGGTCGATTATTATATAACTTGTCTTTTTTTTTTTTTTTTTTTTTTTTTTTTTTTTTTTGTAATTAAATATATAATCTTTTTTTTTTTGTCAACAATTAAATATATAATCTAATTATTATTAGTAGTTGTTAGTTAGTTAATTAAAGTATATGTCAATTTTTCTGTTTAAATACAAACTTTGACGAATTTGTGTTGTTGTTTTGGTGGCGTTACTAACCTAAATTATTTAGCAAACATTCATCAATTATTTGATTACCAAAAAAAAAAATCCATCAATTATTATTTCGATTAAGGAAAAATGTTAATAATTTCCAGCTATACTTGAAAAAAAATGTTTTTAGATTCCCCCCCCCACGATGCTTGTCATTTGTTAGACCAATACCATTATAACAGTTCAGCAGAAAATCATTGGTAAAAGAAATTGTGTATAATTCGAGTTTAGATAAAATGATGAATAGTTATGTTCAGAAAAAATAAAGTAAAAGAGATAAAGAGTACATTCAAAAATAATAAAACATTAACAGAAAAGCAAAGAAGTAAAAGAAGGGAAGGAAGGTTGTGTTGATCGAATTTGTGGTCCCTTTTGTCGGAGTATGAAGTCTCATGTTCTTGGAGCTTGGACGTTACTGTTTGGCGGGCGTAAGCAGCAGCGGTAAGTCGTGGTGTGACGTCAAGAAGTGGATGTTATCGTGTGCTGGTTTGTAGCAGCGACGATATTTCCCTGATCATTGGCCCGTGCTTGTTTCTAAAGTCTGTTGAATTATTTTGTTGAATGTTCGTTTGTAGTGATTAGTCGTAAATCTACTAGTCGAATCTTCGGGTTCTACAAGTGGTTGGGATCGTTGGCGTGCCGAGTGCAACATCGATTTTTTCAGGTTATTGTTATCTGCTACTTTTGAGGTCTTTTGCACTGGTTTGTCGCATGCTGTGTGTAGCTATATCTAGTTTCTTTGCTTTGTTAAGATTGTGTTCGAAAGATGCCCCAGTGTGGGTTCTAGCTGCCTGTTCTTTGGGCTCTTGTCTCTGGGGATGTCTTGTATCCGCCAGCTTCTGTATTGAACTATCGTGTATATCAGTTATGAATGAATTTCAATTTGAGAAAAAAAAAAAAAAAGAAGGGAAGGAAGGAAACGCAATATATTAAAAAAAAGAAAAGAAAAGAAAGAAAGTTATTTTATAAAAAAAATAACGAGCTCAGATCCCTTCACAAGAAACTCCTCTCCTCCTCTGACGTTTCTGCACACTCTCAATCAAAGCTCCTCTCTTTTTCTCTTTTCCTTCCGCAAAACTGTTACCAAATCTCTCCCAAAACTTTTAAATTTTTTTGGTCGGAGATCGAAAAGAAAATCGAGGAGACATGGCTGCACCTGCCAGGATCGTGTTCGGTCTATTGACATTTGTCACTGTCGGAATGATCATAGGTACTCTCTCTCAATTTATAGTCGAAAACATTTGATTTTTTCGATCTTTAAAGTTTAAATCTTTTTTTTTTTACCTCGGCCAAGCTGAGAATGTTTTTGTCATTGCCGTGAATTTTTAGTTCGGGGACGACTATGAAACTTGACTTTATGAGAATTTTGTAACGGCTTTTTTTTTTTTTGGTTAACTCATGGAGATTGTGTTCTTCCCTGAATGAATCTGCAGGTGCCTTGTTACAACTGGCCTTTATTAATAGATTGGAAGATTCGTACGGTAACTCTCTTCTTTCTCCCCTATGCTTTTGTACGTTTATGTTTCTGTGTGTTACTTATAGATGTCCCTTTGGAAATAGATGTGTTTTTGTTGTCTGAACGTATTTGATTCTTGGCAATGATGTTTTTAATGTTCTTGCTGAGAAAATAAGGCTATGTGAGCTCTTTCTGTAAAAGGGATTGAGAGAGGACAATGCAGTGGAAACAGTAATATGTTGTGTAATTTGGAACACTAAATCAGTTTTCGTCTATGCTTAGTTGTGATGTTCTGCTCCTTATTTAGCTTCTACTACTTCTTGTTTCCATTTCAGGAACTGGATTCCCATCCATAAGGGGGCTTCGAGGACAGAAGGCCCGTTATCTTCGAGGTTATGATTAATTATTTACATATAGGTGTTGAGACAATATGTTCCATTCTGACTAATCTGAATCTAGCTTCAGGACCAGAGAGCTTAATTTATGGATGTACTATGATTAATTTAATACAAACGTCGTTTGTTTTTTATTTTTCAGATGTTTCTCGGTGGGCAAATGACAAAGATGCAGAACTGTTACGTCTTGGCTATGTAATTCTATTCATCCTTAGTTTTTTTTTCCGCTCAAAATTTTCATTTTACACCTCTACTGTTTAAAAGAGATCGAGGAGGGCGAGTTCTGTTTGCTTCACAAGCTAATGAATGTTTACTTGCTTTGGTGCAGGTCAAGCCTGAAGTAGTTAGTTGGTCCCCTCGAATTATTGTGCTTCATAACTTCCTAAGCTCAGAGGTTAGTGTTTAATTCATTGAGTTTAAACATGGTGAGTATGTGTTAACTAATCATAGAATAATCTGTTACTTTTATCATAGTTCTAGAGTAGCATATACTAAGTATCCTTAAAAAAAATTATCATGTACGGAAAAGATAAAGATTCGAAGGAGAAACCAAACCTTAGACTCAGTTCTAATAGCATTTATCATAAGAGTTATTAAAAATGGCTATTATCCTTATTCGTCTTGCCTTTAAACAACTTTGCTTTTTGTTCTCATGATTTGTATGATCGGCAGGAATGTGAATACTTAAAAGCAATTGCCCGGCCTCGCCTTCAAGTTTCCACTGTTGTTGATATTAAAACCGGAAAGGTATTTTCCAATTTCCCTTTCATCTATTATAGAAGAAGAAGATCTATTCATTCAATCAAACACTGGACGCCAGTACAAATGCTATAGTTTATGCCTTGGAGACTTATTTGTTCTCTCATTGGCTTGCTTAGGGAGTTAAAAGTGATGTGAGGACAAGCTCTGGAATGTTTCTAAACCACGTAGAAAGAAGTTATCCAGTCATACAGGTAAGTCAGTACTGACTCTCTAATATACATATAAGGTGGTGTCGTTTCAGTTTGATGAACTTGACATTTTGCTATCAGGCAATTGAAAAGAGAATTGCAGTCTTCTCTCAAGTACCAGCGGAGAATGGAGAGCTCATTCAAGTCCTACGGTGCGTGCACAATTGCAACCCTTTACTACTATAACTAAAGTTGTTTTCTTGGTTTGATGAATATAAAAGCTGTTAGCAGTGCAGATACGAGCCGAATCAGTTTTACAGACCGCATCACGATTACTTTGGTGACACTGTAAGCCTTTGGTGCTATTTCATTTTATAAATCATTAGTAGATTGATGAAGGAAGCTCTTGTCCTTGGTTTTGATCGGATATGTAGTTAATCTTCTTCTTTATGATCTTAGAACATTTATTTTGGTTATTTTGAGGACTAGACTTTAAGTTTATGTTAGTGTGTTCATCATTATTTTTTTCTATGTTTCCCACAGTTCAATTTGAAGCGTGGTGGTCAGCGCGTAGCAACAATGCTAATGTATTTAACAGATGATGTCGAAGGAGGAGAAACTTATTTCCCTTTGGTATAGTTTCTTTCTCTTTAGCTCTGCAAGTTGCTATATATTTGAAAAATGAAACCAGTGTGTATATATCTCACTCTTTGAAATTCAGGCTGGTGACGGTGAATGCACTTGTGGTGGAAAAATCATGAAAGGCATCTCTGTGAAACCCACCAAAGGAGACGCAGTTCTCTTCTGGAGCATGGTCTGTTTCTTCAACCTCTCTCTGTCTCTCTTGCTCCAAACTTCTTTGTTGTTCATTTTGGTCTTTGTGTTACTTAGGGACTTGATGGGCAGTCAGATCCCAACAGCATACATGGGGGATGTGAAGTCCTCTCAGGAGAGAAATGGTCAGCTACTAAATGGATGAGACAAAAAGCTACTTCTTGAAGGACTTTACTAATAAACCCAAAAGAACCACAGGGACTTATATTGAAAAATGCCTAGAACCTCAGAGTTTTGATATATTCTCTTTTTCACCCTTGAATTTTAAAAGCCATCATTTACATATAAAAATTGATTTTTTGTGGTGTTTTCACTTCTCACAATATCACCCCAAAACAAATCCTTGGATTAACAGACATTATGTTATCAAAAATAATATTCATGAAAGTTTTACAAAATTATTTAAATTACAAACGGATGCCATGTAGTAACAAGTCAATAACCAAAGAGCTCCCCTAACTTTTGTCTGAAAAGTTGATAGCGTTCCGACAGAAGGGTATGTCTGTAAATATGAGAAAAGTGAAAACACTTATATAACTCCACTTGTAATCGCATTTCTCTCGTTGACCATTTTGACTCGTCTTCTGTGACCACAACACCAAACCATGGCGGCGGCGTCTCTCCGATCTGTAAACCCTACATTACCCCGAACCCTAGCTTCTCCCACAAGGTCTCCTCCCTTCCAATCACCATTCCTCAGATTCGCTCCCGCCTCCACCACCTCCTTCAACCTCAAACCCCTCGTCACTGCCCCCGCACCATCCTCCTCCCCCTTCGTCACCCGCTCCGCCGCAGCCTCGCCGCAAGAGAGAAAAACCTTCCACGGCCTCTGCTACGTCGTCGGCGACAACATCGACACAGACCAGATCATCCCCGCCGAGTTCCTCACCCTCGTCCCCTCCAACCCCGACGAGTACCAGAAGCTCGGCTCCCACGCGCTGGTCGGGCTCCCGGCCTCGTACGAGGACCGGTTCGTGGAGCCGGGGGAGACGAAGACGAAGTACTCGATCGTCATCGGCGGGGAGAACTTCGGGTGCGGGTCGTCGAGGGAGCACGCTCCGGTGTGCTTGGGAGCGGCGGGGGCGAAGGCGGTGGTGGCGCAGTCGTACGCGAGGATCTTTTTCAGGAACTCGGTGGCGACGGGGGAGATTTATCCGTTGGACTCGGAGGTTAGGGTGTGTGATGAGTGTAGGACGGGGGATGTGGCGACGGTGGAGTTGAGGGAAGGGGATAGTGTTTTGATTAATCATACGACGGGGAAGGAGTATAGGCTTAAGGCTATTGGTGACGCTGGGCCTGTGATTGATGCTGGTGGGATCTTTGCGTATGCGAGGAAGGCTGGGATGATTCCTTCTGCAGCTGCTGCTTGATTTCTCCGACAGGTATGAGTGATAAAACCAAACTGCTTCATCATGTAATAAATGGTGTATGAGTGATAAAGATTGTTTTTTTTTTTTGGGAATGGGATTGAATTGTGTGAGGATGATAGTGACAAGTTCTAGACTTTGATATTACTCATCAGGTGTAAGGTGTTTCAAGTTTGATTCCTCTTAAGATGTTCAATTAGATTGCGAAAAAAAATTGAAACTTTTGGCTTTTAGTTGTCTTGGAGGATCTATTGGACTTGCGTAGTTTTGTCTTTCGCTGATCCTTTTCATGTTTTAACAACATCCATTAAGACCTGAGTGTCCAATAGTAGAACAACACTATTCTTTCTTTTTTTTCTTTAAGACACTTCTCTATTGTTATGCAGGGACCGGACCATGCATGTCGATGAGAGTTGATCTTAAGGTTAAGTAATTCTCAGCTTCCCCTCTTCCATTACAATAAAGAGAACAATAAGTATGTCTGTTTCAAGAATTTATGAACCTAATTGCGTTATGGATGTATATGACTATCGGTTTACTCTTCTGTTTCAGTTTATATATCTATTACATTTGGATGTTACAGAATAGTGTTGGCGTGACCCCATAGCAACCTAGTATAAGCTATGAGTTATCAGGTCATACTAGATCTAATACTATATACAATACCTTTGGTCTAGAAAATATGTGTAACAATAACGGAACCAAAGATTATACTCCATCTGTAAACCTTTGGGAAAATAAAATAAAAAAAACAACACCTTTTGTTTCACGGCGACCTACTCACGTGTCTCAAAACGCACGTTTAGAATTCCCAAGTGGCACATCCGTAAATACAAGGATACAAACATGTTTGCTTTTATAAGCTCTGTGTTCTCTTCTAATTGTCACTCACTTAAGACAACGAGTTCGATCATAGATCCAAACACACACAAATGGCGTCTTCTCTTCCTACATTGTCCCGAGCCTTACCTTCCTCCTCAAGCAAACCTCCTTCTCCCTTAGTTCCCTTCCCATCTCCTTCCCTCAAAATCACCACTTCCACTCCCTTCATCCCATCTTCCATCTCCCTCTCTTCACGCGGCGCGTCCTTCGCCATCCCACGTGCAACTCCCGCCTCCCACGGATCTGGCTCCGACGAAACTCTAGCCAAAACCACCTTCCACGGTCTCTGCTTCGTATTGAAAGACAACATAGACACAGACCAGATCATCCCAGCTGACAAAGCCACCATCTTCCCTTCCAACCAGCAAGAACGCGACGAGATCGCTTCCAACGCTCTTTCCGGTCTACCTGACTTCCACACAACCCGGTTCGTTGAGCCAGGAGAGATCAAGTCTAAATACTCCATCATAATTTCTGGTGAGAACTTTGGTTGCGGGTCGTCGCGTGAACACGCTCCTGTTTGTTTAGGAGCAGCCGGAGCTAAAGCAGTTGTTGCTCAGACTTACGCGAGGATCTTTTTCCGTAACTCGGTGGCTACGGGGGAGGTGTTTCCGCTCGAGTCAGAGGTTAGAGTCTGCGACGAGTGTACGACGGGAGACACGGTGACGATCGAGCTGAGAGATAGTGGTGGTTTGTTGACTAATCACACGACCGGTAAGCAGTATAAGCTGAAGGCGATAGGTGATGCTGGACCGGTTATTGATGCTGGTGGTATCTTTGCTTATGCGAGGAAGGTGGGAATGATCCCATCTCCATCAGTAGCTTAACTCTCTTCGCATGTGTGTTAGAGTTCTATATTCTCTTTCACTTTGTTGTTGTTCTATGTAATGAATAAGAAAACATGTTCCAAGAAAATGATTGACAAACAATGTGTTCCATTTGATCACATATTAGTTACTAATATGTGCATCTGGGGTTGTTTGTTTTTAAAATGATATATGATAGTTATCATTGTGTTTGTATAAACTTATTTTAGCTTGATATATAAATTTGGCTGAATCAGCAAAATTTAAATGTTTTTTAAGATTGCTATTTTTACCAAATCATTATGAGACTTATATGGTGGATTATAACTGTAAAATTTACTTTGTAGATTTATTGTTGTTGATATATGTTTTTTACAAATTTTAAATCTTGATATTGATTTCTGGTCCAGTAGATATTGATTTCTGGTCCAGATTAGAGAAAAGAAGACACTTCGGTCCATGACATCTCGGCTCAGACCATTTTCGGCCCATCCGAACTAGGTCATTACCAAGAAGCACTTTGGGACACCGAGTATAAAAACAAGACGAAGAGAGAAGAGAAAGGCATCCGAAATCAAGAACACAACAGTAAAACGAGTAGGACTAGAGTTTATCTTTCCGGTCATTGTTCCGACCAAAGTATTAGTCTTCTCTTTCCGTTTTCAGACCTGAACTCTCGTAACTCTTCCGATAACGCAAATAAACGTCTTCTTGAACATCCACAAAACATATTATCATATTAATAATCGTTTGACCGAACTTAGATAAAACAGAAACTATATAAATTATATGAGATTTATGGGACTAAAATATTTAAAGACTGATTGAAAATAAATAACTTTAAATATTGTTAAACATTTTTATAATCCAACAAATCATGCACCTAGTTAAATAAAGGAATGGAATTAGCATCTTTGCTGTAAACTAAGGGCATCTGTGCAAGCGCGGAGTCCGGGACATAGGTGTTGCTCTATGTAACTTTGTTCTGGTCTTTGATTTGCTAAGATTAGTATTTTAATAGGGTTGAGGTAGAGTGATCAATTGTGGTTACTGAATGTGTTTCTTAGTATGTATGTTTTTTTGTTGTTGTAGCTGCGTGCTATAGTTAGTGAGTGTAGTTGACGTTGTTGAATTTTCAAATAATGATCACTCGACCCCGCGCGGATATGAATTTTCAGTTTTTAATTATTTATTTTATTAAATGATGTATTTGTAATATTCGTTCATATTATATTCATTAAGTAAATTTTTTTTTTGCATCTTAAACTATCTATTTTTTTACGAATGTGTGATATCATATAAAAAATATTAAAAAAATGAGTAGAGTTAATTAGATAATTTTAAAAACAGAAATTTTTCTTTCGTATGCGATATCATATAAATAATGATCCGCCCGGTTAACAAAAATCATGATTATTTTATGTGTAATTTTTTTATTTTGACCATTTCCTTAAAACTATATTAAATTTTACATATTTTAATTAAAATATTTTTAATATCTTTACCTTTTTATTTGAAATGCAACTCAATATTTTTTTAACAATCTAAAATTTTATTTCTAACAATTTAGTAAATGACAAATGAGTTATGAGCAAATAATACCATATAATTTTTTAAAACATAGCCATTCTTAAATATTTTTTGAATAAATAAATATTTTTTAATTTAATCAACTGAAAATAATATCCGTACTATTGTGTGAGTCAAATTCTAGTTTTATTGATGCATGTTATATATTAGTGCTGTATGTTTTATGTAACATTTTAATGATGCACGTTTTTTAAAATCTCTTTTATTAAAATTATGCACGTAAGGCGGATAACTAATGAGTTTTTTTGTTTGATTAAATGACATTATGTCCAAATTTATTTAAGGATATTTCATTAAGGTAACTGAAAAAGATAAACAATAAAATTGGAAGTTTAACTTCATTTAAGCATATTTCATTAATGTAACTGAAAAGACAAGTAATAAATGAGGCAGTTTTATTCGTTTTAAGATATTTCATAAATGCAACTGAAAAAGACAAGCAAAAAAAAAAAGGAGTTTAATTAATGAAGCAAGAACATTTTCAAATGGGTACTTCTCTTTTAATAATATAGATTATCCCAAACTTGGTTGTTATTTGATTTTTGTTGTGGTAATTTTTATCCTTCCGTGACTTGTTTCTGACAATGAACTTTTGGGAAAAAGTTTTTAAAAAGTGGAATACAAATCTCATACAGGAGTTTTGGGTGATTTTTAGATCTTAACAGGCTTAAAATGTACTAAAATATTTTTCCACGAAATACTAATTTTTTGGGTTGTAACGATTTTGGGCTTTTAAGCTCAATTCATAAGAGTCTCTATATATAAATCTTTAGTTGTTTTGGGTTGGAATATAAAGCTAATATGTTGTTTTCTTCTATTTACTTATGTAATTATATATGCTTTTCTATGTTATCATTATTACTACGTGGAAACTGAGAATGAGATATTTGATTAGATAGAAATTATATACTTGCATTCAATACAACCAACACGAAAAAGATTAAAAAATTAGTTACTTTTTTAGTTTATCTTCGAAAAAAAAGAAAATTTTAGAAAACATTTGTATCTGGATTATTTATGATTATGCTTTATTTGATATCATAGGGTGTGAAACTCAAGTAAAGTTCTGCTAGAAATATAATACTTTATTAATTTATAACATCATTAATCTATAAAAATATTTTCAAATATTTCCAACATTTTTTTTTATAAAAAGTTCAACCAATGCTAAATTAATCTACAAAAACATAATTAGTCAAACTCTAGAAATTAAAGAAAAATTTCATTATAAATTGAAAATCTAATATAAACTGAAACAAACATATATTATAAAACATCATTTGTTGTTATATAATATATACTAATTATTATTTATGACATCATTGAAACTATTCATATATTACTTTAAAATATAAATTTTATAATTTTGTCACATTAGATTTGATTTTAAATTGATTTAGCTCGGAGGTGGTTGCATTAATTTATTATCGTGAAAAGTTAGTTATTGATATAATATTAAAATCTGATACACTTAGAAATGAAAAAAATATTAGTTATTCTTACTTTAGATTTTCTTCAACTACGTCAAACTGAAATGAAAATAAAATATAAATCATTATTTTTCTTATTTTTTTAATTTAATAATATTGTGTTTTCTGACAAAAAAAAGAATTATTAGTGGTCTTTTCAACTCAAAATCAACAAAATTTAATAAAATTTAAAATATAATTTTAGAATAAAAAGAGATTACATTTATTATTTCCAATAAAAAAATAAAATTTCAAATATTTATAAAATTAAAATATAGTTTTAGCGTAAAATTATCAGCCGGTAGGACGGGCCAATTTCTAGTTATATTATAGATTTAAGAAGAAGAAAATGGAAGCTGCCAAATTACAAACATCAAAACGGCGCCGTGTTAATATTTAGACAACGTGGAAAAAGAACCGGTTCGGTATATGTGCCTCAGGCAATGCTTTAGCACCAGGAGGCCTTAGCTCACTGT
>NC_027751.1:2511403-2532855 GCF_000695525.1 Brassica oleracea var. oleracea
CTTTGACTTCGAGACTGATTTGGGCCTTGTGTTTTTGTTTTCCGGGCCTTTATGTCCTCCTATTTGCTTCTTTATTATCGGTGGGTTTACTTTGGGTCGGCTCCCGTTTGAATTTCCCGCAAACTCACTCCTGATTCGCGATTCACACTCTTCGTTTGATTTTTCTGAATCTGAATATTCGCATTTCCCTGAATAATCTCATTCTCCTTATTCTCATCTTGACCAACCACTTCTTGCCTTATCTCCGGAGATTCCAAATCTTCCATCAACCTTCCAAAATTGTTTGAAACCATAATATTCGATGTTTCCTTAATTCGAGGGATCTCCCGGAGGTTTCGGCCGGAACTCTCTCTCTGGTTCCCTGTCGCCATCTTACTCCTCGAACTTTCCCCTCTCCTACCGGAATGACGTACCAGCGTAAACCCGTCCTCCTCCTGGCGTGCTTGACCTGAGTTACAATTAGAACCCTGAGGTGCTTCCGCCGGATTGGTTCTCTGAACTTTAGAGGTCCTGTCAATGGCCGTTCGCTCTTGGATTACATTCGGACACTTATGCACCAAGTGGCCAAACATCCCACAGCTAGAACAGATTTGCGATAGACCTTCATATGATACAAAGTATCTGTCTCCGTTTATCACTATCAAGCCCTTCAAAGGTTTTCTCAGGTTCACCTCAACGCAAATCCTGGCGAATCTTGCCCTTTCGAAGTTTAACGTCGTTAAATCCACTTTGACCGGTTTTCCTAGCCCCTTAGCGATTCCCATCAAGATGGATTTGTGATAGAAATTGATAGGGATATTTGCCAACCGTATCCACACAGGGGTCGTTACGATATCATCATTTATGGGATCGAAGGATGGTGTCCATGCTTGTACCACAAGGTAACTCCCGAACACTCTCCAAGGCCCCCCTGCAAGCGCCGCCAAATACTCATCTTCTTCTCCGAACCTGATCATAAAGTATTGTCGCGGGAGGTCCATTACGCACATCGAGCCCTTTGGCTTCCACATCTCACGAAGCTTCCGGGTCAATACCGCGATGGAAGTAACTCGCCCCAGAACTTTAACAATCATGCAGTGTTTCCACAGCCGTTCATGACTTCTAGAACCTCTTGTTCAATCATGATCACCGGTTCCCCCTCTTCTCCATTCGGAAGTTCCAGCCTGACTCTTTCTGAAACAAACGCATCGTCAATCAGCTCCTCCGGATTTGGCATCCCTCCAGCGCTCGAGCCTGTAACCTTCCTCACCCACGAGCCCGTCATGTCCGGAGGATCCCCCGGAGGACGCCCTTGGTCCACGAAATCATCCATGGCCGTATCGTGCTCGCAGCCACCCAAAACCCTAGAAACGCCCTTTTCGCTCTCCATAAAAATTGGTTAGTATTAGATTTGAAGACAGTTAATTGTATCAGCATAGATTTCTAATGGGAACCGGTTATTCTAGTAATTTGAACAATTTGGTTTGTTATCGGTTATCGTGTCTTGACCGGTTTAACAAATAGGTATTCAAACAAACCACCGTTAAGCGACCGGTTTCAAAAACAAGACAGAGAGCTAAACCTAAAGTTGAACTCTTTATAACGCCGCTACTCTTCGACACTGTCTGCATATACTCAAACAAACATGTCAACCACAGAGGTAAAACCCTCCGCCGCTAAAAACCCTAAAAAAGCTCGGAATCCATCACTGGGACCGAAGAAAGATTTGAAGAAGAAGAAGAAGAAGACTAAGAAGTCTAAAGCTCCCGCCTTTGATGACAACACCGTCGAAAGAAACGACCAGAGCGACGGCGAGGAACAACAACCCGCATCTGGCTCTGAGCAGCTAACCTTCTTCTTAAAGCAGCTCGAATCCGCCATTGGTGTCAGGGTCTCTGCTTTAGAGCTCGATCCCATTAAAGGTTTGCCCTTTATTGTTTTTATTATGTCTATACACACTGGTTAAGTAAAGTTCTTGTTGTTTGCAGACAAGTGTGTAGTTGAGTTATCTGAGAAGTTGGATCAGAATGTTAGCAACTTGGGAGAGCATATAAAGATGTGTTGTGGGTCTTCGTGGAGAGAGACTCTTTGTGAAGGAGAGGCTATTGAAGGGAAAGTTGATCCTGGAAACCCAGCTGTTCTCGTTGTTAGCTCCTCTGCTCTGAGATCTTTGGAACTTCTAAGGTATCGTTGTGAATTTGCTATTGTTTAATTGAATACAATGGTGCTTAGAGTAGTTTTTTGTCTCATATGTGTAGGGGTTTAAATTCACTGACTAAGCAATGTCCAGCTTTGAAGCTCTTCTCAAAGCATTTGAAGGTTGAGGAACAGGTACTGTTCTGTTCTTACAATAATTTGTCGTTAGAGAAGTGTATTTAATGCAATTCATATCGAGAACATAGGTTAATAGATCTCAGACAGAACTGAATCATGTGTGTTTTTGATAGTTTTTGCTATAACTGATGTGAGCACTGTTATTGTTCTTATTTTCTATTGTGGATGAATATTTCTTGTTTTTTTTTGTGTGAAATTTTGGGATATGATGACAAAAATACGAAATCTCTAAGGCTAATGCTCTGCAGATAAAAATGTATTTGCACGTCAGTCTGATCCCATTATAGATAACATAACGAGTTAGTGCAGTTTCATCCCCTTCTTTATTACTTCATGTTGATGATACTCTGGGAAGTGATGATAAGATATATCAATATGTCATAGGCACATGCAATGCTGAACAAACATATTTGCACGTCAGTCTGATCCCATCATTGTTATTGTAGCATCATATGCATATATTCATGTTATTCATTCCTCTTTTTTTATATTTCTTTAATGTTAAAAGACTGGGAAATGATGATAAAGATATCGATATGTCATAGGCACATGCAATGCTGAACCAAACATATTTGCACGTCAGTCTGATCCCATTATTTACCCATCATTTTTGTTGTAGCATAAACCTTAATGAATATATTCATGTTGTTCATTCCTCTTTTCTATATTTATTTCATGTTGAGAGACTGGGATATGATGATAAGATATCGATATTTCATAGGCATATGCAATGCTGAACCAAATATTTGCACGTCAGTCTGACCCCAGCTCTTATTTCTTTTTTTATTTCACTGCATCCATTGTAAAAATCTCACATAATAGCCTTTCATTTTAATTCTTGGCATTTCTTTTTTTTATGAATGTTTCTTTTCTACCTCTGGGATATGATGATAAAAAGAACGAAAGATGTTGATGGCACCTTTGCCGCGGAAACAATCTTTTATTTTGCACGTCAGTCTGATCCTATTTTTACTTTCTTTAACATCATTGGCTGCCTTGAAGTCATATTCTTCTTGTTGGTTGTGTTTGGAAGCAATGGCTATTGAAAGTCTCTTTAGAAATGTTATCTTATTCAATATAGTTGCTTGTGTTCTCATTTCCTGTTGTAATTTTCTCAGTGTCATTGTTATATTAACATAAATTCATTGTCGGTGCAGGTAACTCTGTTGAAAAAACGGGTCAATATTGGTAGCGGCACACCGAGTAGAATCAAAAAGCTAATCGACATAGAGGCATTAGGGCTTTCACGTTTAGATATGATTGTGCTTGACTTGCACACTGATGTCAAGGGATTTTCCTTATTCACATTGCCCCAAGTCAGGTTTGTTTCTCCACTCTTTACTTTCATCATCATCTTCTAACTTTGCTTTATTACTTTTGAGTTAGAATTCTGAAAAAAAATATATCTTGAAATTTTGCAGAGATGAGTTTTGGGATTTGTATAAGACATGCTTCCACCAGAGAGTGCTAGAAGGAAGTCTACGCATCTGTCTGTATGGTCCAATGCCAGCAGCTCCAAAGCTTAAGAACAATAAGAAACAGAGACAAAACCAGGATTGAGCTATAGCAAATTCTACTCAAATTTTGATATATTTAGCTCTAGTTTTGCTATGTTTGATTTGTTTTTTTACTATACAGAGAGTGAGTGAATCTTTTGTTAATTAGTGTTCTTTTAACAACAGCTTGTGAGATACAATGTTCTGTTAATTAGTGTTCTTTTGGCATAAAGTAAAGATTCACTGAAAAAGAGGATCAATAGAAAAACAATATCTAGATTAACAGTGTGTATATTTTATATCTACTACCATCTCTCAAATGTTTGTGTGTTGGGATTGTGGGCTTCTCCAATAGATGGTGGGGAAGAAGAGATCCCATGAATGCAGAAAATAGTGGATTCACCACCCATAGAGCTTCTAGATGTTTGACTTTTAGAACATTCCATTAAACAAAAACGATGATGCATAATGATCCCATTATGACATACTTTTAAGATAATGTAGATTTCTCATGGTTTGGTCTTTAAAAGCTTGAACAGTGTTCTGAGATAACTTTGTTGGTTGTGACACCCAAATTTCATGATTAGTCCAAATTTTTATTAGGATTATCAATAAAATATAATAGATTGAATATGTCAACTAAACAAAATTAATGGGGTTTATAATCCTAATGATTATTATTGTTTGTCAACTCTATGATTTCATAGTGAAAAGACCATACATTTATAGTCAAACCGTGGTTGTGAATTGGATGTGGCTTTGGTTTCTTTCGTATCTTATGTCTATCGATAAATGTTTTAAGGTATGATGACGAGAGGATGACACTTTTGGGACATGTAATTACACATTTTGTTAATTAGATTCTAATTTGCTATCAAATCCTATATGATTACACCTCATACTTCTTATTATCGTGCTTCAGTTACAAAACATTCATTAGAAAATAACATTATAAAGCTGTAGATAATGATTTAACAACCACAAAATAATCGGGACTCGTAATTTAATGGCTTCTGTCACGATTCGAAAAAGATAGCATGTATAGAAAACCTCTAAACCTCTTTAATTAATCACTCATTTAACCTAAAAGGAACATTTATATATTATACAAATACAATTAAAAATTAGATATAGAAGAAGGCCCCTTTCATATTTTTAGGTAGCCAACTAGCAAACAGAAGCGAGCAAGTGTGCAATATCTGGCTGTTCTGAAGTCGATAATTAGTGTCCGTTTCTTTACAATACTGACCATTTTATGTAAGCACACGTATTGCTTAGGCATAATATATGTCACATTTGTTTGGATTAGCTTGAATATTTATGTAGGAACTGCAAGTGATATATATACTCCATTTTCCGGTTGGATTTCTACTTGATTAATTAACTAACTAGTTCCCGACTGCGCAACTGCGCAAGTTTTTGTTTTCATTTATTTTTATATAAACATTTTGTTTTCAATTCTAAATTGGTATATATTATAATATATGTGTCTATCAATTTTTAAAACATAATAAGCTTACGGTATATTTTTATCATTGAATAGATTGTTTCAAATTTTCACATGTATTTGTATCTTCTTCTATATATATTTTCGGATTATTATTTCATTATTAAAATCGTAACTATATATATATAGATTATTAAAATATTGTTATATTGTTATATTCAAAAATATTGTAACATTTCACAAATTTATAAAGTTTTTAAAAAATTAAATTTTCGCTTCATAGATTTATGTTATCGAGTAAATAATTAAACATTTAGTTTTTGTTTAATTTTTAAAATAAACTATATAGTTTAAAATTTGTTTTCATTGGTTTAAGGTAGTAAATATTAATCATTGTTAGATAATATAATTTTTGTTATTTAAAAATCTTTATAATTTTAAAAGTTTACATCGAGAGATATTTAAATAATTAACATATAGAGGTATAGTATTACAACATTAAATTATATCTATTTAATTTATACTATCTATAAATCCAATGGATCATCTATTGTTTAAATCCAATTATTGATAACCCAATAAAATTTTCTGATAGACCCAAAATTTAAATGATAAGATTAGAGAGTAAATGTAACATGACTTTATAGGAATAGGTCTATTAGATCTATTTTTTTAAAAATCACACATGAATCAAGATTGTGACTTCTGTTTTAATATATAAGATGATCACACACGAATGCCACAATAAGTAAATAGCCAATAGTCACATTAAAAACCCATCAGAACATATTTTTTCAAAAAAGATAAACAATTATTTTGAATAATGATCTACTGTTAAAATATAAATAAAAAGCTGCAGTGTAAAAATAATAATAGTATAAAAATGTTGTTTGATGATGTAATTATAAAAAATATATTTTCAATGGGAATGAGTTTTTTTTTTCCTCAGGATTCCAATGAGTTTTTCTATACGATCAACGATGGTTAAGAAAATAGTTTAAATATTTACTAAATTAGTTGGTACATCTAAAATGCATAATAGAACGACTAAATATACAGTTGATCCTCTAGGTCATTTAAATGATCATGTTGTTCAAATTTACCTAGTAAGTAAAAAATCAGGATACTAAATAAATGTGGAACGCTGAAATCGTTTTAAGAACAATGGATGTAATGTTTTACCAAAAAAACAATGTATGTAATGAAACAAAAATGAACTGCCTAGATAATATATAGTATATATATACTATATAGTCCAAAAGAAAAGAGAAGTATGTAACTTTGCAGTATAGGAAAGGTAAGAAAAGATGATAAGTTGATAACCACTAATCTCATACTTAAGTGGTAGATTTGACAAGGTGATAAAACACTTAAGATTTGGTGTCTATTGATCTTTCAGTAAAACTTTTGTTGGTTTTTCTTACCACAAATGTAAAAACGGTAAAGCAATTCGATTATCTTCCTTTTTGTTCCTGGTTATGTTTAAAAACAGTCATTCTGATGATGACCAAATCATTTCCATTGATTTACATCGATAGTGACACAACCTATTCGCATATATGTGATGTAAGCATGAGTCACGTGAATTGATTTAGAGTATATGTTTCTGACATATATTAAATATAAATTAGCAACAATATTTTTCTAAATGCGAACCCAGTTTTGATACAGATAGACATAACACGGTTTACAGCAAAATTTTGATGACGTCAACGTTGCGTATGTGTCTATGTATGCAACAATGACACGTGTCACGTCTCTAAGTTCCACGTTGGCAGTAGAAGTCTAGAGCTCATCTTCATTTCGTTAACTTTTGAACTGGTCTTCGAGGTTAATCCATATTTTCAAAAACGTATTAGTTTTTGGGATTATCTGAAATTGTCAAATGAGTTTTGGCTAAAGTAAATTAATGTACTTTAAAAGTTACTCTACGTTGTCTTATTCGGTAGCCTAAAGTCTAGTACTTTTCATCCTATTATAACTAATGAACTTTTTACTTTCTGTACTTCTGAATCTACATAAAAATTTGTACAGAAATGCAAACGGAACTCAATATATATACCGAAAGTTTTGAACAAAATCTAGTTTTTTATTAATAAAATCATCACGAAAATTTCGTTATTGTACGAAAACAAATT
Organism: Brassica oleracea var. oleracea; assembly: GCF_000695525.1. Taxonomy (NCBI): domain Eukaryota; kingdom Viridiplantae; phylum Streptophyta; class Magnoliopsida; order Brassicales; family Brassicaceae; genus Brassica; species Brassica oleracea. The sequence continues at coordinate 2,518,798 of NC_027751.1, forward strand.
TAAAAACATTTTAAACTGAAACACATAAGATCCAACATCAATTTCGTTTGTCTAAAAAATAGAATTCAAAAGCCGAATTGGGAACAAGATATGAATTAAGAAAAAAAAAACTTGTATAGACATTTGACCCAAAAAAGATCTGGTATAGACAATACAAAAGCTTATCAAAGACTCATAAGACGTCAGAGCATGGATCATAATGACGCGAGCATGACACAATGCAATCAACGGTATGGTTCCAAACAATGCGGCGGTGTACGCTTTTTGAAGCCCATTAGGGCCCACAAACATTTCAAAGCCGTCACTCTATAAATAGCCATACACAATTACAATACCAAAACACACAACCCAAATTCATCAATCTATCAACGAGAACACAAGCTAAGAAAGAAAAAAAAAGAGAGAGAACACAAGTAGTATATGAGAGCTGCACTAAACAGAGCAAATTTTGTTGGAGGGTTGTTTTCATTCAGAAACATTAAATCTATGTCGTCTTCTTCTACACAAAACTTCGTATCAAGATCTGTAATCAAGAAAGTCTTCGCTAAGCTTCAGAAAGAAGGCGATGGAGCGGTTGTTAGACGTGGCATTTCCAGGTTCTTTAATCATTTTTCTTCTTTTTTTTTTTTGAGCAAATCATTTTTCTTCTTATTTAAGGAAAGTTAATGATTCCCAGTTAAGTCCTATAAATCTTCTTTTTTTTTTTTGCATAAATTCAGGAGTGAGCAGAAGTTACTAGATCCGTTCTTGATGCTAGATGAGTTCTCCGGTACATTTCTTATTTGTTTATTTATTTCATCCATTAAACAAAAGCAGTCATTTATTGATCATTAATTTTTAATTATGTTTTATAATTTTTCTTTGGAGCAGTTTCGCCTCCAGCTGGATTCCCAGATCACCCTCACAGAGGTCAGTAAAACCATCTATGCTTTTATACTTTACATATACATGGATATATTAACAATTGTTTTATGTAATACGTCTCTTAACATTTTTGTGTGAAAATGTTGTTGAACAGGTTTTGAAACTGTTACATACGTACTTGAGGTAAAAAAAAACATATTTTAATTAGTTTTCGCTAATAGGTTTTCTAAATAAACATTGGTTTTATTCCATATAGGAGTATGAAATAATTGTTCTCTAATTATCTTCTTCTTCAATTTTTTTTTATTTTTTTTTATTTTTTTCCAGGGAGGAATTACTCATCAAGATTTCAAAGGCCATAAGGGTACAATCTATGCTGGTGATGTTCAGGTTAAAAAACAGAAAAAAATGTTTAGCCATTCATAATCCAACAACAATTAAAAAGGACCTTACAAAATTCTACATATGTATATTTTTCAGTGGATGACTGCAGGAAGAGGAATCATTCATTCTGAAATGCCTGAAGAAGAAATCAACAAAGGTCTACAACTTTGGATCAATCTTTCATCCAACAAAAAAATGTAACACAAAACTCACTAGCTAATTAGAATTTTTTTATTAGGAGTTTCTAAACCGGATAATTAACTCTCTAGTTTTGATTCCGACAGGATAGAACCAAACTACCAAGAACTGTCGAGTTCAGACATACCAAAAGCAGAACAAGACGGTGTCCAAGTCAAAGTCATAGCAGGAGAATCAATGGGGATTCAGTCCCCTGTTTACACAAGAACACCAACAATGTTCCTCGATTTCACTCTCGATCCAGGAGCTCAGTTCCACCAAAAAGTTCCGGAATCTTGGAACGCGTTTGCTTACGTTCTTGAAAGCGGTGAAAGCGGAGCTGTTTTCGGCTCATCAAACGCGTCTCCTGTTTCAGCACACAACGTTGTGGTGTTTGGACAAGGAAATGACGGTGTTAGCGTGTGGAACAAGTCATCTTCGAAGAAACTGCGGTTTGTGTTGATTGCTGGAGAACCATTAGGTGAACCGGTGGTTCAGTACGGTCCTTTCGTGATGAATACTCAAGCTGAGATTGATATGACCATTGAAGATTATCACTATGGTAAGAATGGCTTCGAAATGGCCAAGTATTGGAGGTCACAATGATAGAGTCATAATAATCAATGTTTTAATTGTTATTTTCATACTTGTTATTTTAATCTTATGTGTGATTTGAATGGAACAATAATAAAGTTTAAACTCAATTTCTTTTGCTAAATATATGGGTGGGAACCCATTAATCCAAGGCTGACTTTGTTTTAGTTCCAACCGTAGTGATCACTATTGTGTTTTTCCACAATCTAGTTTAAATTAACCGCTTATGCTATGATAATATAGGCATATGAAGAAAGCATCCCACACTTTCTCTAGTGTGAAATAGACATGAGACGAAACAATTGTTAAATACCAAACGCGTATTAACACGTTGAAGTGACATTAACATGATTGTCATTACTTCTAACACCTTTTATTACTAATTTTGGTTGTCAACTTCGGTTAATGCCTTCTGAACGTATGGTGATACGAGTGGACGCAATGAATACACCGACTACATTGCTTCATCGAAAATTATTTTCTACTATTTCAAACTTTCAACTCTTATGATTAACATCAGATACAGTCTATTATTTTTCTATTCAACTTTAATATGTTGATTTAACTACGGTTGGATGGATAAAGAGTGGAAGCAATGAATACACGAACTACGTACATTTCTCCAAATGACATATGAGATATACATCTTCATATCGTTTTGTTTAGATATTTCAGTTATTTAGATACATTTTTGAAGCGCAAATACTACGAATTTTTTTCCTTTTGTTGCAAAAAGTATTTTCAATATAACTTGACAAATTATGAAAAAATTGCAGAATATAATTAAATCTATAATGTACGATAGCATATAAAAGTTATATAGAAATGTAAAAACAAGTTAGTATATTGTAAAACAATATACTTTGAAACAACTTAAATTATAAAACAGAAACAGCAATTGGAAAATATCAAAAATGATTTTTTAACACTCACAAAGTTTACAAAGAACATGAAGTAGAAATGAGAGTATAAACTTATACATTGATAAAACTTCTTTGTCCAATTTTGCTTACATTTCTTCTGTATTTGTAACAAAGAAACTCAAAACACACACACCTTTCTCTCTTTAGCTTTAGCTTTCAATTGAGAACCAAAAAGAATGTCTCTCTGTCTTCACTGTAACTATAAGTTATACCCAGGCAACACAGCACCAAACCCAACCAACCCCTCAGGACAAGAGAGATATTACCTCGAACAGCAAGAAAATGTCTTTGTCCCTTCACTCTCGTTCTTGACCAAACTAACCCGGTTCCCGGTTACTTCCTCCTTGTAAGAATCAGAGTTGAGCTGCTTCCGGCTGATGTTGCTATAGATGTCGCGGATAACCATCTCGAAAGCCGTGCTTACATTGGTCGAATCCAAAGCCGATGTCTCCATGAAAAACAAACCTTGAGACTCCGCAAGGCTCTTGCCTTCCTCGACGCTCACCGCTCTTATGCTCTCGAGATCACACTTGTTCCCAATTAGCATCTTCGCTACTGTTGTATCAGAGTGAGCTGCCACAAAAAAAAAAAAAACAAAGCAAGACACTTTTGACTTCAACTTTAATCAAAGTCATCATCATCATCATCATCATCATCATCATCACCATCATCATCATAGCTATGACTCTTCTAAAAATTGAATCTTTCAATCAAAAGCAACACTCGATTTGCAGATCTCACTCAAAGATTGAAACTTTCAATCGAAATTTTGCAGATCTCACTCAAAGATCGAAACTTTGCAGATCTCACTCGAAAGATTGAAACTTTGAATCGAAAAACAGAGGAGGAGGGAACACGTACTGTTGAGCTCGTCGAGCCAGCGACCGACGTTCTCGAACGTCGAGGTGCGGGTGATGTCGTAGACGACGAGGGCTCCGACGGCGCCGCGGTAGTAGGCGGAGGTGACGGCGCGGAAGCGTTCCTGGCCGGCGGTATCCCAAATCTGAGCTTTGACTTCTTTGTTGTCGATGAGCATGCTCTGAGTCTGGAACTCGACGCCGATGGTGGCTTTGGAGTTGGGGTTGAACTCGTTGCGGGCGTAGCGGGTGAGGAGGTTGGATTTGCCGACGGCGGAGTCTCCGATGATGACGATCTTGAAGAGGTACTCTTCGCATCTCTCGTCGTCAGACATGTCTTCCACTCGTTTCCTCTTTTACTCTCTCTCTGCTCTGTAATAACGCTTAGAGAGAGAAAGAGGAGAGAGAGACAGAGAGATTTGATTTGCCTTTATTGTAGGCTGGTTATGAGGCGCACTAATAAATGTTTAAGTCTCACTTTGCGCATGAAGTAGATTTCCATCATAGTCATGTCCTCCAAGGCTAATGTGAAGCTTGTAATAAGTAGAAGTTAACTGCAATGGTTTTGGGCCTATAGATGCTTGTGTTTGGATAATAATACTCTATGGGGTTACATGAGTGATATATATTTGAGAGTGATCAAGGCAGCTTAATTATGAGCCTTAAGGATTTTACTTGTGAGATTCTATCTATGCATAGAAGGTTTCTTCAACCCTTCCTTCCAGTTTTAAGGCTCGATAGAGCAGGGCAGCTCTAGTTGCGATGATGTGTTAGACAATTGTATTCCTGTTAGGCTAAGATTAGATTATTGAGAGAGATTAACAGCTAAGTTATAACCGGTTATGAATCTATATATGTAAAGTAGAGATAATATTACAAACTGTAAACTTGTTACTCAATTGAAGAGACTACAACTCTATATATACAACTCATCAAGAGGCGGTTTATAACATTATATGCTTCATAAATTTATTAATGCAATTATAATTTGTAACAAATAAAATTTGTAAACAAAAATATTTTTTTCCTTGGGATATACGGATAAAAAACTACATATATTTTTAATCTATTAAGCAAACAATTGAAGCTTTATAGCACAGTAGTAACGACATCTTTATTATATCTGCTGGACCAAGGTTCGATTAATGCCATTTTCCCAATATAATCCTAATTTTATCGAAACTATATGTAATCCTAATGACTATAGGATTCCTTAATTAATATACAATGAGCTATCTAGTATGTTTGAGTTAGCAAAGAAAAACGAAACTACAGGTGAAAACGAAGGATTGAATACTATATCACGCACATCAAAACCTCAAATAATAGTTTATGTTCTAAGCTAAATTAACGAATTTTGTTTTATTGGTTAAATTTGATTGATCGAACTAATTTAAGTTGTCACTATGGTGACGACTTCGAGAATGTGTCAAAACCAGACTTCATTAATAGACCACCATCACTTTCTTTGGACCTCCAAAATCACAAGTATATAATTAAAATCTTTTTGTTGCTGTTGAATTGATTCCTTAGTCTCCTTTTCTTCTCTTCTATACTTCATGTTTGGAAACACATCATATCATTTCATCATCGCTTCTTGCATGCCCCACAAGTGCATCTCTCCATCCCCTTCTCCAGCGACTACACATAACATATAATCAAAGAGAAATAAACATTAACTCAGCAAATATTTACATGTCTGTGATACTGTACAAGTTATATCTATGTTTTGATATCTCGTTTTCCAATTGTATGATATGGACATAAGTTCAACTGAGTGTCTCTTCATAGACTACGTCAATAAGACCATAACATGTGAATGTGTACATGGGACCTCAGAATCTAATTAAGGTTGTCCTCAAACATGCACATACTAATGCGTTGATAGAACGTACGGTATATAATATACATAACCATTTATTTGTTTGTGTACGTAGAGCGATTATGCATGATTCTTAATTCAGAGGAGTCTATACGTTACTTAAACTATACTATATATATGTACACAAGGACGCACCTCTACTTGGTGTTGAAGACCTTTGATATGCTCAACAGCCAAATCCAACATGTCCGCATAGCTCGTTTGCTGCATAAACAAAAAGAATATCAATATTTTTAGTTATATAATCTTCTAATAAATCTTTTAATCCATATCCCTCACTTTGTCCATATTGGGCACCAGTTCTTGTAGCTTCTTCAGCTTTCCGCTTATTCTCGTTCTTCTCTCCTATACATAAAACTTGATCATACTATTGTGTTTTTGGGTATCACACACAGTTCTCTTGTATGATTATATGTTTACTCTTTCTGTAGTAATAATAATATCAAAACAATAGAATACAACTAACCCTTTCAGCGATGCTGCGCGGGTGAGTAGCGCAGCCACGCTTGGCCCTAGTCCTACAAGGCACCGAATCCTCTGGTATGTTCATCATACTCTCCATTCTCGCCATTTCCAGAGACGTTTGCGGCATACTAAACTAAAGAATCATAACCATAAAATGTCAAGAAAATAAAAAAATATTACATAATATCCAAACAAAATTAACTTTATAGACTTAGCACAATAAACATTTTGTTAGCAAAGAAATAGCTTGTGAAGAAATATACAACCAATCTTAATCTTCTCTAAACCATTTATATGTATAACATAGAAACCGTTCAACATACATGAATTTGTGACATACCTTCTTTCTACTGGGATTGCTTTCAAACTGAAATCCTGTTGCTAATTGGCCTTATGAATTTTAATCTAATTTATAAATTTCATATTACATGTATTACACTAAGCACTTAACGCAGTATAATAACTTTTATCAACTTCGACTTACTATAATACACCAAATAACAAAACCACTCAACTTTTGGTGTATGCATTTTCTCCCCTTTATGTTAGAGATTCAAAGAACTATGGAACTTTATTGCATAGAAAGTTAATGTACTCAACATTCATACAACATAAATAACCACAAAATAATAGTGATACCTGTGTTTCTAAGGTGAAAAAATCGGTGGTCTTGGACCGTTTCCCGGGTTCATCAATGGTGAAACTGATATGAGAAGACGAGTTGTCCCAATTGTTGTGATCATTTCCAAAAGTCATACTCGTGGATGGGACACCTTTTATAGCCGCCGCAGCTGCTTCGACCTCCGAGATTCGCTGTAGAGAGTTACGTTCTTGATGACTACTACTACTACTCCCGCCGGAGAATCTCAGCTCCGGCTTCAGCCCCGGCGGCCCTCGCTCTCCTCCTCCGTATCCTCCGTTTGGCCTCCCTAGAGAAAAACCTGTTCGCTCATCCATCAACAAATTTAGATCCAAAGAGAAACAAAGAGATGTAATGTAACGTAGGGTTATAACTTGTAATGATCTCAGTATTTAATAGCCAGTACGATTTTAAAATGCATATATATGCACAAAATAGAAGAGAATGGGTCTTGTTCGAGACTCGAGGAACCCTTCCTTTGTCTCTACTTTGATTTTCTTTATTTATCCAATATTTTATAGAGAATAACGATTAATCATGAAAAGAATCTTAGAAATTAATTCACTATTTGAATTCCAGATATTATTATAAACAAACTAATCCCTCTCCCTCTGTTATTTAAAATTACATATTCTAAAGAAAAATTTTGTTTCAAAAATATCCATCTTTTATATTTTTAATACATATTTTATTAATTAATTGTAAACTTCAAAAAACTTAATTGCACTAGTTAAATTTTTATTGGCTTAAAATTATGAAAAAAAATAAATATAAAAAACTATACAAATTTAATATGTTTTATCAAAACGTGTGAAAAATCTAGAATATATAAATTTTAAGGAATGGATGGAGCATTATGTATCGTATATGCCTATATAATAATGCAAGGGGGTAAATTTTCTTGGGACTGGCACATGGATTACAGTGGAAAAATAAACCGGACGGATGCAATGAACAGAAGATCAACTTGCACAAAAGTAGTATAAATTATTATTTGCAAACTGCAACTAACAAAACAGTAATAAATCAATTATTTATAATGACAAGTAGGCGTATCCAAAAACAGAAACAGTGACTATGATGAAGCCATGTCAGCATGGTTGGCCTCATGGCTGCTTTGTCAGAAGAAAAAGAGCAAGTGGGATGGGTATAATATTGCCAAGTGGACTATACTTTTATTTATTTTTTGCAATGATTCGTTTTTTAACATATACTTTTGGCAAGTGCATGTTTTATAATACATGCTATTTGCATTAAATTGCATTTTCGAAATATACAACTTGCACTTCCTGGAAATACGTGTTTAATTATTCGTGCATGTATAGTGTATGTCAGTTGTATATATGTATTTTGTAAATATATTCATGCTCGGTCCTATGTAGTTGGACGTTTAAAGCATGAAAATAAAAATTTGTCCCCAATCCATTATACTTGCAAGATTTTGATGTTCTTAATTTTTTTTTATAAATTTAGCACTTCAAACTAATGTATTATAAGCTTTAGCCAAGGCATATTTATATACAAATAATATGGACCATGGTTTCTCCATAGAGAAATTGAAAGAGAAATGTGTGAACAAAATCTATTGATAGATATTAGATAACCATAACCATATCAACTAAACAAATAGTGTATAGGTAGATATTTTGATAGCTAATGTAATTTCGATTTTCATTTAAGTGGTCGATATTATATCTGATAATTAATTAGAAAACAAAAGTCGTATCCTTTTATATGTGGAGGAAAACTAGTTGACAAATTAAAGTCGTCGAAATAAATTCAAAGGTTTGGATTAAAGGAAGTGAAAATTATGTGCAAGATTAATTAATATACCTACTCGTTTGTCAATAAAATATCTACTCCTTCAGGCGACATAAATATCATACTCCATTCAAACCGAATGTTTAAAGATTATTCGCATATTTTGAAAATCTTGTTGCAATACTAGATCTAAGTAATTGTCAGTTTACTTTTGTATAGTTCAATTTAGTTAAAAGTTGTTATATTAGTTCTAATTGGTACAAGTAAAAGAAAACTAACTTTTTCCAAAAAAAAACACTAATTTTGTATACATTTTTAAAAATATATATATTTATATACACACATATTTTCTTGAAAAAAAAAACATACACACATATATGAAACAATTAAAACTTAAACCATTTAATTTAACGAAAGAGTACTAATGATAAATTATTATAATGTTATTATGTGTATGTGAGTTATAAATGTAAGAAACACAAAAGGTTACCGTTGGCAGTGGGAAGATGTTGGTCATAGAATCCAGCCGGAGAGCTTCTGTGTCGGAACAATGGAGAGGAAGAAGATGCCCCGGGATCGAATCCAGTGTTAGATGGATCATCGGGGAAGTAATCACCGAGACCAACGACGTTAGGATTGTGCTGCTGCCGCTGATGAGGCGGCGGCCGCGGAGGATTATAGTGGGTTTGAGAGCCGAGGGAGGAGAAATCACGGGTAGCTCCAGCAGCTGAGTCATGTCCATTGTCGTTGGCGTCTCCGCCGTCTGGAACAGTGGACTTGGAGGAGGAAGGAGGAGGGTACATAAATTGTTTTTGCCGGGAAAGAAAAACCCTACAAAAGTTAATCTGATACTTAGAGAAAAATGTCTTTTAAGAGAGAGAGATTTGGAGTAGCTAATTATTAATATTATAATGCAAGTGGGTTACTAAATATAGTTAGGGATCGTTAAGTAATGAATTAAAAATAAAGGCGGCCAAGTTAGAGAGAAGGCTTGTGAGTTGTGTGTGCTGAGTGGGTGTGCTTGTCCGCTTGACCAAGAGAGAGTCTCTTATTCACGGTCCGTCAATGCACGTGCGCCTCACGTGGTCGACAGATGGTGGTTTTGACGTTCTTTAGATTCCATTTAATTGTAATATTTCTTATAACTAGTCATTTATGGAAGTTATGAAGATGTTGGTTGGAGCTGTAACTTAGAGATTTAGGGTTTTTTAACGACATAATTTTATTAACTAGATTATAAAAATTTACACAAATACATGCATAATAATGAAAGCACAACAAATAACACATATAAAATGAAAAATAAAACCACATAACACATGAAATAGCTTGAGAAAATGATTCTCTTTGAGAGGTCTTTGTTGAAGTTATGAACTCTATTAATTTTTTACGGTCTTAAAATCTTTGTCGCATTATAAGCATTGATTCTTTTTGCTGTATTACATTGGTCCTATTTCAATCTAATAATTCAATGTGTTGATTTAACCATAAAAATAAATATTAGAAATATCAATTTTCAATGGTTGTATGAATATCGCCAAAAATAATAAAGACTAAATCTTTAATTTCATGTTGTCACCTCAAGCAAACCATGATTTCGGTGATATATTTTGATATCAAATATATTGTATCAAAATATAACTTCCGGAAGATTTAGGTTTTATATTTGGTAAATGACTAAATGGTAACGAAGAAGATTCAAGTTATAGACTACAGTTCCCCCCNAATATTGGCAACACTTGGCCTGGGCGTTTAACCGTTGGCGTTCGGATCGGATTTTTTGGGTTTTCAGGTTTACGCTCCTAGGTCCCATACTAAAATTTTATTAGTACAGGTCAGGTTCGGATAATAACACTTCAGATTCGGTTCAAAATTGTATTGCGTCCTAAAACCCATAAAGTAATCATATATCGTACGGATTCGGATTATATTGGTTCGATTTGGATATAACCGAAGTAAAAAATAAAATTTTTGAACCAAAACATAAAGAAAAACATCTAAATTAAATAAAAATTAATCCATCACACATAAAATTGATAAAATAACAATAAAATGTTAAATCAAGCATGAAAACAAACATCATTTGTAAACAATATGTATTGCTTTATAGAAAATAGACTTTTTATTTCAATGAGCAAATTATAAAATACTTATTTATTACTAATTGGTACTTAAACCATTTATTAAAATTTTAATATTTATTATTATATATCATATTACCACAAATATTGAATTTAATAATTGAAATACTTATATATATTTCAAAATATTTATATTGACTATTAATTTCGAATTTTTTGGATTACTCGTTCGGGTTCGGATATTTTTTATACCACCCTACAAAACCTGTTCGGGTATTTTTACATTTCGGGTCGAATAACGGGTCAGGTTTTTCGTTTCGGGTTCGGTTCCGATTTCGGATTCCGGATTGTATGCCCAGGCCTAGACAACACCGTACTATCACACTAACATCAATATCATCAGGGTCAGTCATATATTGATAAGTCGATAAATTATAAAAATTAATTTTTCACGTATATTCAAAATTTCAACATTATTATCTGTGCGCGATTCATTCCACAGTCACAATCTACGAAGGTCATGAAAACGTTAAATGACAAATATAATACCTTTTGGCCAAAATACTTTACTTGCATTAAATAATACATGCTGATTTACACGAGTTGTAGGTAAGTAGGTTATTAACAGAAAGTAACACAGGATATATATATATATATATATACACACACATATATAGCTTGGATTTGTTAGAAAAATTATATATTAGTGTATATACAACATTAAACATGAAGAATCCAGAACACTATTTATAGGGTTATTATTAATACGCTAGAACCATTTGTTTAGATAAGAACATCGACAAGTTTCAAATGATATGCTCTTAAAATAAGTTTTAAATGAAGAAAATAATATAGAATTGATGGTGGATTATATAAGTTTGGGTGAATCCATTGGCAGATAATCGAAGCCAATAGTTTTGGGGGTTTAAATTTTAAACAAAGATGCATTTTGTTAATTATCGTCAAGTGGGTCGTTAAGATTCCATTTTGTATTAATGGGGAAAACACTTTCTAATTGTACTATAAATTTGTACTATATTATGGTTTACAGATAGTCCGAAACTTAAATTATTTGGATAAATAGTCATATTATTGTTCATGTTCTCGACCACCACATATGATCCAAGACAAAGGATGTCAACAGAAAAGAGGGACAAAGACCATGACAAAACATCCATTTTATACATGTATACAACTAGTTGGTTTATATAAAACACTACACGTATGTACTTTTTATTATACTACTGTGAACGCCCATAGATTAGGGCATACCACTGTATTTATTTTCTTAACATTTGATTGGGATTCCTTATTTATGTTTAAAGTGGGCAAGATTTTGGTTGTAGCTCTCACATAAATTAATACCATTTTTTCAATATTTGAAAGTAGCATGGCGAATTGAATACAAAATATCATATCAAACCCATCTGAAATGATTTAAATTTTGATAAATGTTAAGGTAATCTTAGTGATGTTGGATGAATATAGACATATAGTTTGTTCATTAAGATGCTACAGAGTACCTACAAATATATATCCAATAACAATTTAATTTATATAATTTAAAAGTGTAATAATTAATGGCACAAACATGATCGACGAAATAATTAATCTTCGGCTAAGATTCACAATTATTGGTGAACAAAAAAAAATTAACACAAACAACGCTAAATTAAAAAGACTGTTGACGAAAAAATGAAAAACATCGTAAGTGCTGATGCGAAGCCCAAGATTGTTAGTTTGTTACCATCATTTACAATATCCAACATTGCTATACTTTCTCTTATTTAGACGTGCCAAAATAAACAGGCCATATCAGTCCAACTCTTAAGAGAGTTGGATAAAGATCATATACTTATTAGGTTGGATATTATTTGTATCTAAATCAAATATATGTTTCTCCCATCAAGTTCAAATATATTTGGCCCATAAATTTTGTTTTGAATGAATTTGTAACAAGTATTTTGATTACCGTTCATGTCTATTTCTCTTTTCGGTAAAATAATCAAGGGTTTGGGGGGGTTTTTGCTACGCTAATTAACTTATCTCGTTGACATTTCTTACCATTCGTGGAAATGGTCCAAGTGGTAACTTTTTGGATTCAAGTTTGCTTCCATTTTGGATTCGTTTTCTATGGAAATGACCAAACCAGTTCAACTGCAAAATTACATAAAGGAACTCTATGATAATTAAAGGTACTAAAAGACTCTTCGGTTTTCTTATGATTGTTTTGGAATTCGTTTGAGTTCAGGTTGAATGTTATGGTTTAGTCTTTTTATAAATATAATTTGTTTATATGTTTAATTTAACAACGGTTCAGATAGCTAATTAAGCACGGTTAAATGAAAAGTAATTACATGAATCCACACACTCTAGCACTACAAGAAAAATGGGTTTTAATAGCAGATCGGGATAGCGTTTTTTTCGATTGTGCTATTGTTGACATATCTCTTACTTTTAGATAGCGTTTGCGAAAATACAAACGCTATGTTAGGTTGGTCCGATTTTAATTTCTCCAAAACATTTTTCGGACATAGTATACATAGCACTTTTAGTTTTGAAACGCTATGCATATCTAAAGCGGAAAAATAATTGATTTTCCCTCTCGTACTTGTTTCACCTTTCCTCTTACTATATTTTACATAACACTTAAGGTAAAACGTCTATAATAGCATATGTTTAATAGACATATATTTAATAGCACATAATTAAAAATGCTATATTTGTCTTTTTAAATCCCTAAACCGTAAACGAATTTTTAAACCCTAAACTTCAAACATATACTTTAAACTCAGATATTAAGTATATAGTCAAAAACTATTTCTGTTTCATAAATTTAATCTCAATCTCAATACCCCAAACTTTTAACTCTCAAACCCTGGGCTCAAACCCTATACTCAAACCTTTAAACCCTTAAACTAATTTCATTTAGTATAATTCTTTTATTTAAAATCTTTAAACTAATTTAAGATTACAGTTTAAAAATTAATCTCAAATCTCAATACCCCAAACTTTTGATCCTCAAATTCTATTATATTTTAAATTTTAATTATCATGTTTAATTCTTTAAATTTATGCAATTTTTGAAGTGAAATGAGAAGAACAATTTTATTTTTTTAGGACCATTGATTGAATTTGATCTAGTGGCAACAATCATTATTTGACTTTTGAATCTCTAAACCCTAAACTTTAAACACAAACTTTAAACTATAATACTATAAACTTTATAATACATGAAAACTTAAACTTCAGATCTTAGATATAAAACTAAAAAATTGAATATTTTTGAAATTATCAAATCATATAATTTTTTTTATCAAATCAGTTTTTAATCATATAACCACAAAATTCAAATGCCAAACTTAAATCCTCTAGTTCATAAACTTTAAACTATATTTCATATATCCAAATTCTAAACCTTAATTTTAAA
>NC_027751.1:2533406-2597610 GCF_000695525.1 Brassica oleracea var. oleracea
TTTTTTTTGGTTTGTAAGAAGGTTTCAGAGAAAGACTAGAGCAATAGTGTAAGCTTGGAGAATCAAGGTGGGAGAAGACAGAGCAACGGCGTCGGAGAAGACCGAGCAGCGGCGTCGGGGAAGACAGAGCAGGGGCGGCGTTGGGGTAGACAGAGATGGTCGCGAGCAGAGATGGTGGTGCGGCGGGTGAGGACTGGAAGATGAAGAAGGCAACAAAGTTCATGGCTTGATAAGACGATGAAGATCATGGAAGAACACGACAACGAAGATGGTGGTGCGATGGGTGAGGGTTGGAAGATGAAGAAACGACGAAGGTGGTGGTGTTGGGGTGGCGCTTAGTTAGTACTAATTAGGTTAAAGCTTGGTTTAGTTAGTAATTAGGTTAAAGTTTTTGGTTTATTATTTAATTAGATTTTTTTTTTGTAATCCAATTTTGCTACAGATCAATATTAATAAAGAAATTTTAAATATCTGAATTAATTTTAAATTTTAATTATGCTTTTATTTTTAAATTATTAACTGAAAAATAATTCTAAAATAAATAATTAACAAAATATAATTTACAATATATAGCAGAAACAAATTGCTATAGTAGTTTTAACAATAACAAATCAAAAACGCTGTTAATAAAATAAATAATAGCATTAAAGACATGCTATTAAAAAAAATAATTGCATATTGAAAAGCGCTATTGTAGCGGAAGAAAAAATAGCAACGCTAAAAACCGCTATGTAATGTCATTTTCCTATTATGACGGGCGATGATACAGCGCTTCAAAAACCGCTATCATATCGTTACATAGCGTTATTCGTCCGCTATAAAAACGCATTTTTCTTGTAGTAGTGTAGTATAAATAACTACCAATGTAAAAATCTATTCAACCGAGCCTATCCAACCAAATTGTAAATTATAGATAAACTTATATTTCTTATATAAGTTGGTTAACCTTATTATATATTTTCTTAATTTATATTTGCATTGTAATTAATCAATTGTTTATCTATGCATACTCACATATGTGTGTGCTTGCGTCCATTAAGAAATGGCATTGGTTATTTGATCCAATCACTTTCAACTTCATGATGACAACTATATTATCTTCCATTGAAGCTTCTAATAACAAACTATTTGCTATTTTTCCTGGTTAATGAAGTATTTTATTTATAGAAATTCATGACAATCTAACCTCATCATCTGGTTAATCTCTAGAACTTGTCAGTTAACGGACACAATTAGTTTATACTTCTTCCTTTTTTTTTATTGCAAAGAATATTCATTAAGTCGATACCTATCCATAGGAGCATCTTACTAGATGCAAACTCCAAGATGGAGCAGCTTAGTTTATGATAAAGTAATGCCACCTTCTATATCATATATTCAATATTTAATTAGAATAACAAAATAATTAAGATTTTGTTATATACTTTCGCAAGAAAACATAGAATAAACTATATAAATATAAAACAAATAGAGACCAAGAGATGAGAGTATGAGACATGAGGAAGGCTAAGTTAGTTGTTGGAGGCTGCTGTCTGAATTACGCCGCCGTGGGGTCAACCCCGACTTACTGTTACAATCAAAATGAGCGAGCTAGTTTGTTTTCTTGTTTTTTACAATAATGTATAAAATAATGGTTTTCTAGAATCCTTTTTTTCTCCAGGATTTAATTTTGTAATTTTATTACACTAATGTATAAGTGATAATAATCTCATATTTTGTGCCCATAATAATGGCTATGCAGGCTGTTTCAATATCCTCACAAGCCAGCATTATATATTTAATAAAACAGTCAAACGAAATCAAATCGTTTTGAACTTATAATTTTCTATATAATTATTCGATTTTGGGAGTAACTTCTACTAAATGATTATTTACCACTTTACTGATTCTTTCATAATATGTAGAATTTAAGATTAATCTACTTATGGGGTTAAAAATCTAAGTGATACAAGTGATCAAAGGATATTTGGAAACCTGAATAAACTTATAATTGGTGGCTGTTAATTGCTTGGCGATTATGTCAACAAAAGTTAAGTCAGCCAAAGGAAGTAACCCCGTTAAGACGGTGGCCTCAAGTACGACTTGACCGAAATGTGGCCATGTGATGTTATAATTAAGCAATGTGGAAGTATCAAAGTGTATCTGTCTTTCACAAAACTGGTTGTGGTTGACCACAATAATTCCAACAGTTTGTTTTTTACTGATTGTCGATACATATTTGTTGCCAACTTGCCACCTCTGCATTTTAATATAGCATTCTATTTGTTAATTTTCTTTTAAAAATTCTAGTGAAAAAAGACTTCGGAAGGGGTAGACTTTGTGATGTCTGTGGTTTTGTTTTTCTATTTCGTAGTATTATATAAAACGTATTTTTACGTGCTTCATCAGAAGCTTAATATCTGAACTTGTAGGATTTTTTCAAGTTTTGGGACCAATTTGTTTTTTTTCTTAGTGCACATATCTCCCGTTTTGGTGCCTTTTATAAGTTCAGCTTTACCTCTCAGAATAAAGTTTACTCTAATATGATTTTTTTTGGGTTCGTTTCCTAAATAAAATTTAGCTAAATACTCCATCCGTTCCACAAAGATATATTTTTTATAATTTTCATACATATTAAGAAAACACATTAAACTACCATAATAAATATATCGTTTTATGTAATTTTCAGTAACTTTTAACCAATAAAGTCAATTAATTTTCTCGAAGTTTATAATTTTTTCATAGAAACCACACAAAAATATATTTCAACATGCATGTATATCTTAATGAAATGGAGGGAGTATAAAACAAATTCTACAACATGTAAAATTGTGAGGTAACGTGTAGTAAAAATATGTTTGGTGAAATCTAGTTAAAAGAACTTTTCTGGTTTTATCGCATCTTTATTTACAACAAAAACGATAGTATATTAACTAAACTATTAACTTAACAGTACCAAGAAACAAGACTACAAGTCTATCACGAAAAACCTCAATAACTCTACTGTAGTTACTAATGTGAATATATATATCGCATTGTAATATGTGACTAAGAACATTTTTATTCCAAGTTTTTAAGGAAGGTTTTTAACAAAAAAAAAATCGGTGTGGGCCCCACAAAACAACAAGAAACGTCTCCAAAAGTCACGAAATAAAGAACGTCTCTTGCACTGTTCGCGAACCCCACTGACACGTGGCGGTCCACAGTTGGTTCGATTTTAATTTTTAGTTTTTATTTTTAGGGATAAAGATGTTCAAAGGTAAACCAACACATTATAGTTATATGCAGATAATGTTGTTAGTTAATCTGTCCGGGCATGTATATAATATTATAATGTAATCATCGGTCGACTTTCAAGTTTGTTATGATGCTGATTTATTTTATTCAAGCTCAGAAAGTGTTGGTGAAAATTAGCTAACTTATAAGATATACTTTTTCTCTTTGTTTATCTCTTTGGATAACCGAATCGTCTGCGTTGCGTTCTACGACTAGTTAAAATAGCTTGAATAACATAAATTATGGTAAGTACGTAAGTAACATTTGGTTTAATTAACTAATCTAGTGGCATATCCATACATAATCGAATCATTTATGCGCTGAACATCATTACCTGTACGTCAAAATATATAATAGTTTGGAATCATTTCGCGTTGGAGATCAACGGGGGAAAATTAGCAAATCAGTATGTCGATTACAATTTACTAATTAACGATTGTTAAAACCTAATTGTTGCAGCATGAATTTTATAGTAATAGTACTCACTGTCAATTAGTTTTTTGAATTGCAGAATATTGTCAAGTGTCCGCCGCTGATCAAGAGACGAGGCGACTTCAAATTTAATCATATGAAAACCTTGACAATTTCCTATTTCATAGTGTCCTATAATTTATAGTTTTAATCATGTTTTTATATCTTCTAATTTGAATACATATCCGAATTTGTACACCCAGATGTGTCTTAGGGAAATTTTATTTACAAATATGTGAAGATGTAAGTATCTTAACTGTTTCTCAAAAATGTATGTATGAATATATATATATGTATGTAGTACGTGCATGGTTTTGAAATTCCAACATAGACAACAAGTATTGTTTGACAGTTTACCTTACAAAACCATAAACTGCTTGAAAATTCTGATTATACGGTGGCACGGAGACGTCTCCATCCTATTAAGTTTCAAAATGCATTCTAACACCTCAATTAATTGTGTTATTGAATGAAAATTTAAGACTTATAATTATCTCTTTTTTCTTTGAACATTGACTTAAAATTATCTTGTCCTATCACTTTAATTTATATAATGGTAATTATTGTATATCGACTTCATAGTCATTTTAAATTAAAGCTAATTAAAGCTAATCATTGCTTTCTAAAAGTATAGCATGCAGACACTATTTGATATGAATAAGATAGTTATAACTTTTTAAATTGAAACCCTCATCAACGAGAGGAGAATATTACGTTACATACATGTGGTGCTTACTTAGTTTTATTTTATTTTAATGATTCCTTTGTCTTTTAGGGTTTTGATTGTAGTATTCGTTCTTGAAGCAATAATATTATTATATTCATGTTTCTGTTATAAAAGTATATCTTTTCTATACAAAAAATAAATCAATGTAATCCACTATTAACTTAAAATTGTATCATATTGATACGTTAAGAAATCATTTATTAAACCATTCAATATACAAGTACAGTAAAACCTCTATAAATTAATAATGTTAGGACTTTTAAATTTTATTAATTTATAGAGATATTAATTTACAAAAGTTTCCTTATTTATATTTTTTATTTTAAGATATATTTATTATAAGATAAGAAAAATATTTGATTTTAGTTTGTAGACACTAATTTTTATTTTTTTAAATTTGACATTTATATTAATTTTATTATATTATTTTGTATATATAATATATATTGCATAGAACTTAAATATGATTTTAGATATAATATTACTAAATCTCCTCAAAAATATATTAAGTGTTAAGAAAATATAAAAATAATTTCATTATGAATATAAAACAAATAATATAATAATATGTTCTTACTTATATAAATATGTATACATATAAATTATTAATTTATAATTTTAATGGGACCATATATTTACATATAATTTTCTCTATAGAGTTAAGAAAATACAGAAGATAAAAAACAATAACGTAATTTGTTCAAAACACCAACATAGACCGGATGCGGTCAAATATTTATCTAAAATTGCACCATCAAATATCTTATATATTAAAACAGAAATCACAGCCTTGATTAATTTGTGATTTTTTAAAAAATGGACCCAATGGATTTATTCATAGAAATCATATTACATTTAATCTTTAATCTTATCATTTAAATTTTGGGCATACCAGAAATTTTTATTGGACTATTAATAATTAGATTTAAAGAATAGATGATCCATTGGGTTTATAGATAGTATAAATTAAATAGATATTATTTAATGTTGTAATACTAAACCTCCATACGTTAAATATTTAAATATTTGTCGATGTTAACTTTTAAAATTATAAAGATTTTTTTTTTAAAATAACAAAAATCATATTATCTAACAATGATTAATCTTTACTACCTTAAACCAATGAAAACAAATTTTAAACTATATATTTTATTTTAAAAATTAAACAAAAACTAAATGTTTAATTATTTACTCGATAATATAAATCTATGAAGTGAAAATTTTAATTTTTTAAAAAAATTATATATTTTTGAAATGTTACAATATCTTTGAATATGACAATAAAACAATATTTTACTAATCTTTATATATATAGTTACGATTTTAATAATGAAATCATAATCCGAAAATATATATATAGAAGAAGATACAAATACATGTGAAAGTTTAAAACAATTTATTCAATGAAAAAAATATACCGTAAACTTATTATGTTTTAAAAATTGATAGACACATATATTATAATATATACCAATTTAGAATTGAAAACAAAATATTTATATAAAAATAAATGAAAACAAAAATCTGCACAGTTGCGCGGATCAAAATCTAGTATATTATTTAAAATCATTAATTGGATCTAGCTATATGAGCTCTAACTAATTGACCAGTCGATAGAATTTTTGTTTATAAAGTTTGCAGCATAAATATAAAATATAATTTCTATAAGGAGAAATATATAATAACTGATGGGCAGTTCAAAATCTGAGAGTTTCAAAAATACAAGTTTAAAATAGTAGTAAACTCAAGAAGCGGGAAAAAAATGAAGTACAATTTTTCTGCATCTTCTTTGGGTGACATAAATCATTATACTAGCCTTTTCACGACATAAAATTATTGTTTCTTTGCACGATTTAATATTTTATAGCCTACATCTTTTCTTGTCTTGTATATACAAAAACCTATGTGTGTGTGTTACAGTTTTGAAATTTGTTATAACTTTCTTTTGTTAGTAGTAAAATCTCATACTGAAACATGCTCTCTCTGTTTCACAAAAATAGATTTTTTAGCGTTTTCACACATATTAAGAAAACACATTAAATCACTATAATAAATGTATTGTTTTCTGTAATTTACAATTTTTAATATCTTTTAACTAATAGTAATTTAATAAAATCAATTAATTTTCTTGAAACTTACAATTTTTCATAGAAAACACAAAATATCTGTTTTTGTGTAACGAGTTTTTTTTTTTAAATATCTATTTTTTTAAAACAGAGAGAGTATATTAGTTTATGAGACATGTGAAAATTCAAAAAAATTACCATTTAAGACGTCTACATGTGACCAACTATACTTAAATCACTTTGTGAAAATTCAAATCCCGATTGCCAACTAATAAAATAATTTGATTTAGCTCAAATTGCCAGCTGCAGTAAATATAGGGAGATGTAATTCTCATGTGATGATCTTTTCATTTCTTCACATATGTGGTGGTAGTTCGTGTAGTTAACATGGGATGTGCCAGAATGCCACTAAGTTAGTTGTAATCTAATGTATAAAAGGCAAGAGTAAAAACAATATAATTATTTTGTTTGGGTTATTTCTTGTTACCATTTTAGCCCTAAATAATGCATCATAAAGGCATGAGTAAAAAGTTTAAATTCTTTTGTTTATGTTATTAGTTTTTTTTTTTGGAACACCGCTTTCATTAAAAACTTAAAGTCTCGGACTACAAGAGTTCATAGAGCTACAAACATAAAACCATACAACACAAACGATAGATTTAGAGAAATCTCTAAGATAAAGAGACAGCGAATTCATAGCAAAACTTGAATGCGTCAAATTCACGGCAGAGCCGAAAGGTTGAAATTTAGTCACATTGAAAAGTGACGTTGATATCCAATCCGCACCTCGGAATATCGTCGAAACGAGTTCCACTGCATTTCAGGCCCCGAACGGACCGCTCCACAAGATAACAAGACGGTTATAGACTTGGAAATACACCTTCGCACATGGGCAGAAGGGGAAACACTTCTTCGAGAGAAGGCAGGTGATGATGATGATGATGGTGATGAGTATGGTGATGAATATGAGAACGAGCCCAGTGAACCCACCGGTAAAAAGACAACTAGTATTCTCTTCAGGAAAGAGAGGTATGACATTGTAAGCATATTGGTTTCGGTAAACAACCCGATGAACCCATCGGAATTCTTTAGCAAACTGGCCAAGTAGACCAGCCTACCCCATAAACAAATGGGCTTTGAAACTATGATGTGAGACTGAATGAAATTTAGAAGGCTCAGCAGGCCCAATCTACAAGCAAATAGGCCCATCTCACAGGCTTGAGCGATGCTGTTCCGTTGACGTTGACAGGAAATCAGGTCGCCGGGAAGGGAGCAGCGACGGTTGAGCGGAACAGATGAGGGGGTGAGTGTTGGTGCTGATCTCCAGTCTTTTGAAATCAATCTAAGTCGCCGCGGAGAGGCTCGTCGGAGCATATCTCCTCCTCGATGAAACAACAAACAAGCAGACACCATAACTAGCGGGGACGGCAGTAGATCTGAACGGTGCTTCATAGATCTAGGGTTTTGAGATGTGACTACCTCGAAGGTTAAGGCTTTTCCGACTGTTAAATTAGAGTTGCAGTTGCAGAGTATTGGTGAGTCACGGTAGTTGTGGCTGACAGTAACAGAGGAATAGTGGGGAACCCCCCCCCCCCCAGGAAATGTGGGGAACCCCCCAGAAAATAACGAATCCGGTGGAAAGCGATCCGAAAGGCTTAACCACGTCGTCCCTGCTCACCTTGAGAGACGGTCTCAATGGAGAACCGTCGACGGCGTGAGAGACGATGAGAGCACGAACAGGAGCGATGAAGATAACGGTGAAACGGAGCTGATTCTCACATATCTGAGCCCAACAAGACACGGAACGGTAAGTGTGATGCGGTGAGCCGAAGAGGAAACCGAGAACATAGACCGGGAGCCCCCGGAAAACGAAACAGTCACAATGTTCTCCGACCAAGACAAAGAGACGAACGAAACCAGAGAGCATGAACGGATAGAAGATAAGAGGAGAGAGAGACGTAGAGTTTGAGAGGGCCGACGCCCGCGAGCCATGACTCCACCGGCGTCGGAGAGGGGACGAGCAAACGGCGCCTTGATAACTGGGACTGGGAGAGTCTTTGCTAGGGCGAACAGTTATTTTGACGTTTATGTTATTAGTTAATTTACAATATTTACCCTAAATATTAGCATTCCAATCACGACCAGGAGAAAAGCTGCAATGCCACTCAGTTTAATCCCACATGCTATAATTCTCATGATTGAGATTTCACATGCACTTCTATACTTATATGTCGTTATGTACACATATATGGATGTTTGGAGTTGAATAAATAGTATGTACAGTAGTTTCATCGGTCCAAAAATAAAATGAATTTGATATGTGGATAATGTAATACATACTTGTTTACGACGGATTAGACGACGCAGTAAATTGTTATTTTTTTAATCATATAGCACGATCGAGAAGTGTGATTTGTGAAGCGAGTCGACGCGGTGCTTAACACCGATGGTCACAACACGCAACCTCGCATCACATTTCTTTTATATCACAAATCAAAGTCTTTGTTGTTAGTTTGTTATCTATTGTAGTTTAGTTTAATTGAACTTGGTATCATAACTCGGTTTCATCTTCAAAAACAGCTGTCTTCCTATTGATGTTGAAGGGTTCTTGTGTCAGCCATTTTAGGACATTTGACTTTACTTGCTTATAACCATCCTTGTCTATACATGTTTTGCTTGTAAAGGTTTTAACTAGCCTAGTAGCGTTACTAGTTAACATGGTGTGTTAGCAGTAAGTTTTTTTTACTGTATATGTGTAAGTGTAACACGTAACAGTATTTTCTGTAACTTCCATTTGTATGACTTTGAAAAAGTTAGGAACGCTCTAGCACTGTAATATGCTCATGATCAGAAAACTTGTGGTCCTCTTCCCATAAATTCCGCGGACCAACAAGTTCAATCTGTTTGTCGTGTAATCATATTTTACGTACTTTATAGTTTTCTTTTCATTCTGTAAAATTTACTTAATTTTAACATTGTCCAAAATGTCCATAGAAAATGAAATATATTATCGAATATTGGTGTAGATGTCATTGTGATTAACATAGCTTAACACGCATCCAATAGTAGCATTTATTTAAACAATGTCTTACCAATATTTACTATTATCTATTAGAATTAGTTTGGCTTATTTCAATCGAGAGGTTGGAGATTAGTTATAAAGACAGTGGAAATTTCCTGATCATTTGAAAAAAAATTATACATCTAACAAAACCAATAATTGCCAGCTAATAGCGAAATTAAAATAAGAAAACTATAGGGAGAAAAGAGACGTAAGATATTGAATCGCCTCGTGAACAAAGCCCACCTAATGACTACTTTTTCACTATAAAACAATCTTCTCCATGCAGAAACACAATCAATCACTTCTTCTTCTTCATATTCTTCAAACGTTAAACAGTTCTCCAACATTTTCTTTCATTAATAATTTGGAGAACAAAGCCTTAGCATCCAGTGAAATTTATCCGGTGAAACAATGGCGACTCCGGCATGGAGTCAGGCCAGAGGTCAATGGGTAGTTGCCATGTTGGCATTACTCGTTGGCTCGGCAATAGCTACCGAACCTTACTATTATAGTTCTCCTCCACCACCCTATGAATATAAATCTCCACCGCCTCCGGTTAAATCTCCTCCACCTCCTTATGAATACAAATCTCCTCCCCCTCCGGTTAAGTCTCCTTCACCACCGTATTACTATCATTCACCGCCGCCGCCGGTGAAATCCCCTCCCCCTCCTTATGTATACCACTCTCCTCCTCCTCCAGTGAAGTCTCCTCCACCACCTTATTATTACCACTCTCCACCACCACCCGTGAAATCTCCTCCCCCTCCTTATGTATATCACTCTCCTCCACCTCCGATTAAGTCTCCACCACCACCGTACTACTATCACTCACCACCACCACCGGTGAAATCGCCTCCTCCTCCTTACTATTATCATTCTCCACCACCACCGGTTAAATCTCCACCACCACCATATTACTACCATTCTCCACCACCACCGGTTAAATCTCCACCACCACCATATTACTACCATTCTCCACCACCACCGGTTAAATCTCCACCACCTCCATACTACTACCACTCTCCACCTCCTCCGGTGAAGTCTCCACCTCCACCATACTACTACCACTCTCCACCTCCTCCGGTCAAGTCTCCACCACCACCGTACTACTATCACTCTCCACCTCCTCCGGTCAAGTCTCCTCCACCACCGTACTACTATCACTCTCCACCTCCTCCGGTCAAGTCTCCTCCACCACCATACTACTACCACTCTCCCCCTCCTCCGGTGAAATCTCCACCACCACCGTATTACTACCACTCTCCTCCTCCTCCGGTTAAATCTCCACCACCACCATACTACTATCACTCTCCACCACCACCGGTCAAATCCCCACCACCACCATATTATTACCACTCTCCACCACCACCGGTAAAGTCACCACCTCCACCATATTATTACCATTCTCCTCCTCCTCCGGTAAAATCACCACCTCCACCATATTATTATCACTCTCCTCCTCCTCCAGTGAAATCACCACCTCCACCTTACTATTACTCATCCCCACCACCACCAAAATCTTACCCTCCACCATACCACTACTCATCTCCTCCACCACCACCAAAGTCGTACTCGCCACCATACTACTACTCATCACCACCACCTCCTGTGTCGTACCCTCACCCTCACCCACACCCACACCCACACCCACACCCACATCCACTTGTCTTCAAAGTTGTAGGTAAAGTGTATTGTTACAGATGTTATGACTGGACTTACCCCAAAAAGTCCCACGATAAGAAGCATCTCAAAGGTACTTAAGTTTTCCACGTGTTCAATAATTAATGTCTTAATCTTAACAGGTTTATTAATTATTCAGACAGAATTGTTATCTTGATGATTATAGGATGAATTACAGGCTTAAAGGATTAAAAAAACTAGCATATATGTATTGTAAAGTGGTAGTTGCATACTTAAATTGCATGTAGTCTATATTATTTATTAGTGGAGAAACGCAAACGATAAAGTCAAGAAAAAGACAAGAATCTGTTATTGACTTATACAATCCAATGAGATCGAACAAGCAAAATCAATTTAGTAGATACCCAACTAAAAGGACATAAACTGATATTTTAAATTTAAATAATTTGATTTTTTTTGTCATATAGGTGCTGTTGTAGAAGTGACTTGTAAGGCCGGTGACAAGATAGTCAAGGCATACGGAAAGACCAAAATCAACGGTAAATATGCAATCACCGTTAAGGGATACAACTACCGTAAATACGGTGGCGAAGTTTGCACGGCCAAGCTTCACGCGCCGCCTAAAGGCTCACCGTGTAACATTCCTACAAGCTACCATATGGGTAACAAAGGTGCAAAGCTTCATGTGAAATCAAAGACAAAGTACGAGGTTGTGCTCTATGCCAAGTCCTTTGCTTATGCACCTAAGAAACCTTACGGAGAATGCCACAAACCAGCTCCTTACCATCCTCCTTACTACTACAAATCGCCACCACCACCATCTCCGGTTTACTACTACAAGTCACCACCACCACCGGCTCCAACCTATGTCTACAAATCTCCACCACCACCAACTCCGACTTACGTCTACAAGTCGCCGCCTCCTCCAACCCCAACATATGTCTACAAATCGCCTCCTCCTCCTACCCCAACATACGTATACAAGTCTCCTCCACCACCAACTCCAACGTACGTATACAAATCACCACCGCCGCCAACTCCAACTTACGTCTACAAGTCGCCTCCTCCACCTACACCAACTTATGTCTACAAGTCTCCACCGCCCCCAACTCCGACTTATGTCTACAAGTCTCCACCACCACCCACTCCGACCTACGTCTACAAGTCACCACCACCACCACCTCAAACTCACACTCCGACACCATACTACTACCATTCTCCACCACCACCAGTAAAATCCCCTCCACCTCCTTATTACTACCACTCACCACCACCACCGGTTAAATCTCCACCACCACCATACTACTATCATTCACCACCTCCTCCGGTGAAGTCTCCTCCACCACCATATTATTACCATTCGCCACCTCCTCCAGTGAAGTCTCCTCCACCACCATATTACTATCACTCTCCACCTCCTCCGGTGAAGTCTCCCCCGCCACCTTATTACTATCACTCCCCACCCCCTCCGGTGAAATCACCTCCACCACCATACTATTACCACTCACCACCTCCTCCGGTAAAATCCCCACCACCACCATACTATTACCACTCTCCACCACCACCTGTGAAGTCCCCACCACCACCATACTATTACCACTCACCACCTCCTCCAGTGAAATCCCCACCACCACCATACTATTACCACTCACCACCTCCTCCAGTGAAATCCCCACCACCACCATACTATTACCACTCACCACCTCCTCCAGTCAAATCTCCTCCTCCACCGTACTACTATCACTCACCACCTCCACCAGTGAAATCTCCACCACCACCATACTATTACCACTCCCCACCTCCTCCGGTGAAATCTCCACCACCACCGTACTATTACCATTCACCACCTCCTCCGGTGAAATCTCCTCCTCCACCATACTACTATCACTCACCTCCTCCACCAGTAAAATCTCCTCCGCCACCGTACTATTACCACTCTCCACCTCCTCCAGTGAAGTCGCCTCCACCTCCTTATTACTACCACTCACCTCCTCCTCCGGTGAAATCCCCACCACCACCATATTATTACCACTCACCACCCCCACCCGTCAAATCTCCTCCACCTCCATATTATTACCACTCACCACCTCCTCCGGTGAAATCTCCACCACCACCATATTATTACCACTCACCTCCTCCTCCGGTGAAATCTCCACCACCACCATATTACTACCATTCACCTCCCCCTCCAGTCAAATCTCCTCCTCCACCATATTACTACCATTCACCTCCTCCACCGGTGAAATCTCCACCACCACCATATTACTACCATTCACCTCCCCCTCCAGTCAAATCTCCTCCTCCACCATATTACTACCATTCACCTCCTCCACCGGTGAAATCTCCACCACCACCATATTACTACCATTCACCTCCCCCTCCAGTCAAATCTCCTCCTCCACCATATTACTACCATTCACCTCCTCCACCGGTGAAATCTCCACCACCACCATATTACTACCATTCACCTCCCCCTCCAGTGAAATCTCCTCCTCCACCATATTACTACCATTCACCACCTCCTCCTGTGAAATCTCCACCACCACCATATTACTACAACTCTCCACCACCACCAGTAAAATCTCCCCCACCTCCCGTCTACATCTACGCTTCTCCCCCGCCTCCTACCCATTACTAGGCTCGTCAATTTCGACCAAATTTCCCCATTATTCAAGTAAGTCCCAAGGCTCCAATATTCTAAGTATGCTCCATATCCATTTCAATATAACTACTTTGTTCTAAAATCTCTGTTTCTTCTTCACAGGTTTTCTATTACAAAATCAAATAAAGGAAGGGTCAAAGTCAAAGATGAGAAGAAGTGAACCAAATAAGGATCGTTGCATGGAAACCAGGAACAAGACATCTCTAACAATAATCCACATCACTTCCTCTTCTTCAATTTCGCTCATCTTCCACTTGTGCATCATCTTCGTGTCTTCATCAAGTCAAATTGTTTCCAAGACCCCTTTAGATCGTATCATACACTTATTTGTTCCGTTTTTGTTGTTAAGTCGGGTTTTGTAATTTATTTGTTGTGCATACATTTTCTATACATATATGATTTTCATTAATGTAATGAGAGAGTGGTTAGCAAATAAAAAATGTTCAGTTTCTTCTTTCTTAAGCTTGCTTGATTTAATGATATTTTTCTATTTTTGAAACATAGTTCGGAAGACAAAAGTTAAAAGACATTCTTCTGAGCTGGGCAGAAAGTTATCATTGCTTCAAACGCTGGAAAGTGGAAGTAACATCTTTACAATTTTATTGGCTTATTAATTAATTTTGTTATATAGTTAGTAAGAGAATCACTTTCGTTCAACTAATTTCTACCTGTTTTTGTCTATATTGACAATTGAGCAACAAACACCGGATTGACAATTTAAGTCTGACGAAAATTTCAAAAGTTCATTTCAATAAAACTAATACAAAATTTTGAAATGAGTTGATATCAAATATTAGTGACTGTAATTTGGGCTTTGGGATAGCAATAGCTTATTTGAGGCCCATTGACTAAACGTATTTGCGGTCGTGTTTTTTTTCGTCACCGTCATTTTTTGGCGTTGGAACACGATTATATTTACACACTAATCAAATATCCTATAATTTTTACAATATCAAAATTTGGATCCAGTCCAAACTTTCTCAAAATAGTTGGAAATAACGAAAATGAGGAAATTAACTAAAATAATAAAATTTATAATTTTTTTGTGATATTTAATATATATAAGCATATATAAATTCGCATTAGATATTATAATATCTAAAATCTAGTTATTCAAATTAAGAAATTTAGGATATTCTATTTTTCAATTCAGAGCTTAAATCCAATAACATATCTCAAATATCTTATCCATTCCTACTTTGGCAATCATCATCTATAAATTTAAATGAAGTTATATTAATTTTGTTCTTGGTACCAACAGTAATGAAATATATGGACATGGTTTAAATGAAATAGCTTGATCTTAGACAAAAATGTCACCACTGTTTCTTACAAAAAAAAAAAAAAACTAGATAAGCGTAACGTTTGATTTTTTTCAACATATGTATGAGACTAACGAAATGTAATGAAGACTCGAGAAAGAAAAAACACTTTATTTTTATACATGAAATTTCACTTATAAAAACGTGCTCAGACCAAAGTAATAATTGTGTTAATCCCAAATTAAACAACTACGGAAATGAAGAAGAAACAGCTGTGAATGTGATTATAGCCCTTGATATTCTCCGTGTTGTCTTTTTTACTCCCTCTGTTCCTGTTCCTGAAAATAAAATTTTTTAGAATATTCACGTTTATTAAGAATTTAATAAATGTTTATAATTTAGTTTACTTTTTATTTTATTATACATTTTTCAATAACTATCCACCAATGAAATTTAATCAATTCAAATATTCTCAATTAATGTTTCTCAAAAGTATAAAAAAGTACCTTAACAATATAGAAAATCTATCTTTGTGGAACAAGAAAAAAATTTAAAACATCTTACTAGTATTATTTTACTTTTCCAAATCAGTATTTACTTTTTTTTAAAAAAATTTCTTCTAAATTTATTTATTTATATATCTATTGAATTTTCCTCCCTTCTGGCCGAAAATTCAGAGAGAATCAAAAGTGCTAAAAAAAAAAAAAGAAGCTAAAAAACGCAGGAAGGAGGAGGAAGAG
Organism: Brassica oleracea var. oleracea; assembly: GCF_000695525.1. Lineage (NCBI taxonomy): Eukaryota > Viridiplantae > Streptophyta > Magnoliopsida > Brassicales > Brassicaceae > Brassica > Brassica oleracea. Next base: position 2,549,295 of record NC_027751.1, read on the forward strand.
AAGATACCATCTCCACCTTCAGAAAGCAATAGAGAGAGAGAGAGAGAGGGGCCACGACGCGTTGATTCTTCTTCTTCGTCTTCGTCTTCCTCTTCTCCGTGCCTCGCAGATCCGCGATCCGATCCTCGTCTAAGATTACATTTCTCTACGTACGTACGATCCAGCTGTTTATCGATTTCGTTAGATCTGTGTTTTCCTTTTTTTCGAATTTGCTGAAGATCCTGTGCATTTCCGAATGTCAATACTGATCGATTCTGATTTTGAATTTGTTGTTCTAATCATTTGATTGCCAGGTGGCGTTTTTTTTTTTTCGTTTCCTTTGATTAGTGTTTAGGTTTGAATCTAAGCAATCGATCATTTTTTTGGTCATTGATTCGTAGTTATCTCTTACGGCTGGATTCATCATTTTGTATATTCATTGTGAAATGAACTTTTGTTTTATGTTTTTGCTACGTATTGTTGGAAACAGTTGATCAATTCAAGTTTTGCAACGGACTTTTGGTAGAGGGTGTTTAACGCATTATTGTTTGTTCCTGGAGATGAAGAAAGTCTTCGGTCAAACTGTCAGAGACCTGTAAGAATACTAATGCCTGGAATTGAATTGATATCCCCAAGGCCAATCCTTGGTGTGGTTTTATTCATTAACTTTTCATTAATCTATGTTCTGTTTCTTTTTTTTTTAGCAAGAGAGAGGTCAACAAGAAAGTGCTTAAGGTGCCTGGAATAGAACAGAAGGTATGAAGGATATAGCTTCTCTGATTTTGCTTTTATTGAAATTTTGCTGAAACTGAGGTTTAACTGCTGTTTTTTTTATCTTTTTATTGGTTGAGTTGATCAGTTTTTCGTGCAAGTTGAAAATTTTAAAATAGAAAAGCTTATCTTGGTAGCACTCTTAATCTGGATAATGTGGTTATAGAATTTAAAGCGAGATGTACGATATAGTTTCATGTTGGTTTCTCACCCGTTCTTTTCTCCTCTTCAGGTTCTAGATGCTACTAGCAATGAGCCGTGGGGTCCTCATGGATCACTTCTTGCTGATCTTGCGCAAGCTTCAAGAAACTAGTAACTAAAACCACCTTCCATGTGTTCTATTTTTCTGTAGTTATGATATTACACAGGATTAACAGAAATGTTACTTCTCTTGCAGCCATGAATACCAGCTGATCATGGGGGTCATATGGAAACGACTTAGCGACACTGGAAAGAACTGGCGGCACGTCTATAAGGTAAAGATTATAAATGCCTTGTTGCCTAGTTTCCTGTTTATATTGTTGTAGCAGTGAATGAGACGATTTCCTTGTTGGTTTACCTCTTCTGTCCACTTCAGGCTTTGACAGTTTTGGAGTACATGGTAGGCCATGGTTCAGAACGTGTTATAGACGAGATTAGAGAGCGTGCATATCAAATCTCGGTATATCTCAGTATTTAGCATTGAAATCTTTTTGTGCTATATCTCAGTAGTTGACTATCTGACATCCATTTTCCATTTGGTAGACACTGTCCAATTTTCAGTATATTGATTCCGGTGGTAGAGACCAAGGAAGCAATGTTAGGAAGAAATCACAGAGCCTGGTGGCGTTGGTTAATGACAAAGAAAGAATCGCTGAGGTCAGAGAGAAGGCTGCTGCTAACAGAGATAAGTAAGTATCTTGTATTTTTTTTATCTTTTTCGAATTGCTGGAGCTTCCTCTCTGTGTTGGTCTTGCGGGGCACTTGTTTGTTTTCTGGTTGCTAGTGGCCTTACAACTGTTATTATGTCTCCTAGTAGTCTATCAATTTGTGGCATTTAAAAGTCTTATTAATTTCTCACTTTGAATGTTTTTAGTTCATAGAGATTGAAAATTACATGTCTTTGGGTTCAATAAAATATGTTTTATGAGCCGAACTTATCAACCTGACATTATTTTTACAACAGGTATCGCAGTTCAGCGCCAGGTGGGATGTATAAGCCTTCAGGAGGATATGGGGACAGATACGATTACGGATCCCGGGATGACGAGCGAAGTAGTTATGGGAGAGAAAGAGAATATGGGTATAGGGATGATGATAGAAACAGTCGTGATGGAGATCGTCATTCCAGAGACTCTGAAGACCGGTATGGGAGAGATGGTAATAGGGAAGATGATTACAGGGGAAGGAGCAGAAGTGTTGATAACTTCCCACATGGATCACGGGGTAGGAGTTCAGATAGGGAACGGACGTTTGAGGATGATGGCCATTCTTCATCACGGTATGTTGATAAAAAAGTGAAGTTTAAGCTTGCCTTTAGACGTAGGGAACTATTTTGAGATTCAATCAACACAATTTAGTAACTTAGCAGTCCTTGATGTCAAAAAGCATGTTTCCAGCATCTTTTTAGTCTAGTTCCATATATACATAAGACATTCCTCTTTATCGTGTAGGGCTAGTAATGCTCGAGCTGATGACAATTCTCAGGATGGGAGGTAATTTCTTATGTATTTTGTGCTGAAGTTTGAGTCTTTTTCTTATTGTATCAAGTTCTCTGTATTTATGTCAACTCATATCACATTCCTTCGGGATTCTATATATGATAGAGGGTCGCTCCAGAGAAAGTTTTCAGAGCAAAATATTGGTGCTCCACCTAGTTATGAAGAAGCTGTCAGTGAATCACGGAGCCCTGTATATAGTGAAAGGTGCCAGTTCTCTGCCATGTAGATTCAGAGCTACCTTGGTTTTATTTGTTCTGATGAATCTTCTTATTCCAGGGATGGTGGAGAAACCCCACAAGTTGCTGCTCCAGGAGCTGCTTCTCCTCTTGCACCACAAGCTGCTTCTCCTCCTGCCCCACAAGCTACTGCTTCTCCTCCGCCCCCACAAGTTGCTGCCCCAGGGGCTGCTTCTCCTCCTGCTGGAAGCAACACAGACAATAACTCTGCTGGTTTTGTTACTGAATCTTCTCCGCAGAAATTTGAGGCATTTGATGAATTTGATCCACGCGGTGGGTTTACAGGTACAGAGTTCTCGACGTTTGCGGTTCTTCAATTTCTAGTTTGTTAGATCTTTTGAATTTCCTTAGCTTCTTTGCCTTTCAAACTCCTCTGCTCGATAGAGATTAATTTTATATTGTTAGTTTGGTTTGTTATGTACATTAGCCTCTCTACTTGTTCTAAGGGTGAACGCTGTGTTTCTTTTCTTTTCCAGCTGCCCCTCCAGCATATGCATCTGCAGACGGTGTTTCAGCTCCTCCGACAGTGGCTTCTACAGCTGCTCCTCCCACCTCAAACAGTGTCGAGATGGACTTACTCGACTCCCTTGCAGACGTATTTTCATCAAATGCATTGGCCATTGTACCTGCTGATTCTGCATCTGTTGAAACCAACGAACAATCAAATGCTCCATCGTTTTCTACATCTCAGCCATCATCTCAGGTATTGACACAAGCTTAAGCAGTTGTACTCGGAGATGCCTCTTTTTTCTTGGTAACATTGTTGACTAAAATCTTCTCCCATTGTACAGCCCTTCGATGACCCATTTGGTGAGTCTCCTTTCAAAGCCTTCACTTCTACGGACACCGACTCAAACCCGCAGCAAAGCTTTGGCGCTCCTTTCCAGCCAACACCACCAGCCTTCACTTCGGAGGCTTCACATACGAATACTGCTGCTCATAACTTTGGCTTTGAGGATTCATTTTCTGCTGTTGCCAATCCCGAAACTGCTGCTCAGAATGTGCAATCTCCATCAAACTCACCAGGTTTTCCTCAAGAGCAATTTACAAGTGATATTGATATTCTTGCCGGCATTCTCCCACCATCTGGTCCTCCAGCTTCACTCCCACAACAGTCGGGTGCCTCAGTACCAACATCTCAGTTTCCTCCCAGTGGAAACAACATGTACGAGGGATATCATCCTCAGCCTGTAACGACAGCTCCAAACATGCCTGGACAAACTCCATTTGGACACGCTGTACAACCATATAACATGGTTCCTCCTCATTCACAAAATATGACTGGAGCCACTCCGTATCACAGTGGAGGCTTCATGCACCAGCCTGGCTCAGCCAGTTACAATCCTGGAGCAGTAACTTCACACCCTACAAGCGAAAGCTTCCTTCCGCGACCAGTTGCTGCCACTTCATCGATCTCACAGACTCCTTACTCTAATCCCAATGGACCAGCTGGTCAGTTCGTGGCACACCAAGGTCATGGAATGCCGCCTTCCCATGGTCCACAAAGAACTCAATCCGGACCTGTTACTATGCAAGGGAACAACAATTTCATGGGAGACATGTATTCACAACCTGGGCGAACAAACTCCTTGTCGTCATCTTCATCTCAGCCAGATCTCACACCTTTAACAGGAGCGATTGAGATTGTTCCTCAGCCTCAGAAAAAGTTTGAGCCAAAGTCATCAGTCTGGGCAGACACGTTGAGCAGAGGGCTTGTTAACTTCAACATATCTGGACGTAAGATAGACCTCCGCCACAACAAAATTCCTCCAGTTTTGAGCAAACGCAAACTTTCTAACATCTTCCTTTTCCTTTTATGTGCAGCTAAAACAAATCCATTGGCAGACATAGGAGTTGACTTCGAGGCAATCAACAGGAGGGAGAAGCGGCTAGAGAAACCGACGAACGCACCAGCAGCAACATCGACTATCAACATGGGTAAAGCAATGGGATCAGGCACTGGTTTAGGGCGCGCGGGTGCAACTGCTATGAGACCTCCGCCGAATCCAATGGTAGGCGCTGGCATGCCAATGGGCGGCGGAGGAATGGGCGTTGGTGGATATGGAGGTATGAACCAGAACCAAAACCAACAACCCATGGGTATGGGTATGGGTATGGGAATGGGACCAGGCATGAACATGAACATGGGAGGAGGATATGGGCAAGGCTATCCGATGCAACCACAAAACCCAGGGATGGCCCATGGTCAGAACATGCCAGGCAACAACAACAACTATAATCCGATGATGGGTCAAGGCGGTTACAATCCTCAACAACAACAATATGGTGGTGGGTACCGGTAAGACCAAAAAAGCCAAACATAACCGCACTAGACTCCACTTGTAAGATCAGGAACGGAACACTCTTATTTCCTTACATGAGATATTAGTTGGATTGGCCAGCCGCTTCACGGAAGTACTCCAGGTTACTCGGATTGTTCTACAATGTTCTTTTGCTTGATCTTCACTCATCATTCTTTTTCTCCTTTTTCTTTAGTATGAACGTAATTCGAGAGGGCTTTGTTGTGAAACTTGTACCGGTGAGATAGTGGCAAACCTCCCTCGGGTCTGCCCTTTTTGTTATTTGCATATAAAATTCTTATTACATTTTTTTTTGCTTTTCACGTATTGAATATTGTAATCCATGCACGGGACAAATAAAATATTTTCTCTGTTTTTTTATTACATGTTTATTGACAGTATTCTTTTTCCAATTAGATTTCGGTTTATCCGAATTTATCTTTTAAACCACAACCAATTTCCCGGTTTGGGTAAGGTAAAAAAAATAGAGCTATTCTTTTTTGTTTTGTCCGCGCGTCAAAAAGAGAGTTAAAGCATGTCACGTGAGTTTATTAGGGTTCACGTGATCATCTCCTTTCTTTCTTCAATAGAGAGATCTCTTGTTCATCGGCCGACATCATAAAAAAACAAAACAAAACTTTGTCTTCGTTTCTCTCTCTTTTCTTCCGACCGATTTAACCTCACCTCAGTAGCTCGCCGTGAATCGACGGTCTCACTTTCTCCGTCCATAAGTAAGTTTTGTTTCAGTTTCGTGTTTTTTTTTTGTTAGTCATTAGTTTTGCTAGTCTTTTGGTTAAGACCTGAACTTGTGTTGGATCAGATTCTGCATTGAGTTTCTTCTCTTTCTAATGTTGATAGTTAATTGAGCTTTCTAGATTAGTAATTACATACCCACACAAAAAAAAAAAAAAACTGAGCTTCCTTAATAACATCACAAGCTCAAAGTGATGAACTTTGTAGAAAGATTTGTGCTTTCCGTATGCTGTTCTTGTCTTTAGGCTTTGAAAAGGAATGACAATTATTAATCTAATTTCTTTTCTTGTTTATTGACAGAAGCTAGGTTAGTGTTTTCATCTGGCTTGCAATGGCTACAGAGACGGTTGTTCATGATCCGAGAAAACGTTCAATGGATGCCATCCACCAACGGCTTCAAAAAGACCAGCTTCGTCAACAGCAACAACAACAGCAAAAGAATGAGAAAGACAAGAAGAGAGCTTCTGATGACGCCAATGTCTCTTCTAAAGAACCACATAAACCTCTTTCACTTCCTACTCCTCCTACAAAGAAAGCTATAACAAAAGGTTTGGTTTTTGATCGATTCACTTTTATAATAGACTGTGATATTGATTGAAAGTTTGGCTTTGTAGATCCCCAGGATGATGGTTTTGCTGCGTATACAAAACTCTCTCATCCCGTTGATGAGAAGTTGCTGGCAACCAATGTTAAGGTAGAGATCACAAACCACTGTCTTCTTCTGTATGATCTTGAGATATTGGTTGCTCAGTTTGTGTGTTTTTGTTATTTTTAGTTGTCTAGTGGAAAGAAAAATATAGCTGACAAGGTTTTGCATACTCTCCTCCGAAGCGGTGACTCTGCTCAAAAGTACTTGCAAGGTAAAAACGAGAAGAAGGTGGAGGAGAACAACTACATCCTCCTTGATAATTTCGTACAGTCACGTTCCTCTTCATCCTCCTCCTCCGGTTTTAAAAAACCATCACTGATGAACTCGAAACGTTCTAAAACCCGTATGTCTATGAAGCGTCTCAAGAAATCTGGCGCTTTGAACTTGCCTCAACATCTCCAAAAGTGAGTTTATTGCTTTCATAGAAATTGAAGTTTTGAGCAGAACTAAAATGTCTATATGTTTACTTGTGTTTTGGAGTGCAGGTTTGATTTGTATAAGCCAATTCATGGTATGTGGGAAAGTTACATGATGAAACTCATCAAGGTGACCGGGTTAGCTTCTTATCTGATTACCTACATACTGTTTTAGGCATTGTGCGTTAGGTGTAATGTAGGTTTGTGACCATTCTGATTACCTACATACTGTTTTAGGCATTGTGCTTTAGGTACAATCTATCTTTGTTTTTTTTATGCAGGAAGGCTCAGTTAACCTCAACTCTTCTATCAGCAGATCTTCATGGTGCCTTCATGTTTGGTAATCATATGTTCTTTTAGCTCCCACTTTCAGAAATCAACTTCTCTATAACGTTTGTAAGCTGTTTCTTCTAATTAGAGCAATCTGTTTTACTTGGGACAGTTGCTGAATGCAAGATTGAATCATTCACTGGTGTACAAGGCATAATGATCCGCGAGACATCTCAAACATTTGGAATAATCACTAGAGAGGATAAACTTCGAGGTAACTTGATTAGCTTTTCACCACATTATTTGCGAAAATTTGTCATAATCTCTTTAGCTTAGTATTTTGTAATCAATGTGATTCAGTTGTACCAAAGAAGCCTTCAGTCTTCATCATCCAACTCGACTGCTGGAAAATCACATTACATGGAGACAAGTTTACTTCAAGAGACAGTGTTCTTCAACGTTGATGCTGCATCAACAAAGCATCTTGTCTTTTCTCTTTTTTTTTTGTGTGCTCGTAACGTAGTAAACGACTCTTGATGACCACTGAAGCATCTTAATCTTTCCTGATGTACCTAACATTATCTACTGTTTTATGTTGATATGCTAATGTTTATTAGTAGAAATTTATAAGACAGAGAAATTGATCTTGGTGACTAGTAATGTGAGACAAAAACACAGTTGAAGATTCCATTCCAGAACAGAGAGGGAGTCTTTGACTTCATAACTTATAACTCCAAAAGAATTTGTCTTCTCTAATCCTGAAACCTAAAACTGCATAAGTCTAGACCAAAAACATAAATCCATCACACCAACACTTACCAAAGTGATGTCCTAAGTGTCATTCTTGTCTTTCTGTTACATGCTCACCACTGGAAGAAGATTCCTAACCATCCTCCACAGGTTCAAGAACCTTCCATGCCGGCCATCACTCCTCTCTTCCAGAACCAAGTATCATCATCATCATCTTACTTCCCGCTCTGTCCCAAGTACTTGCCTTGCCACAACCCGTGTTGTGTGTTCATGTTGTTGTTACGTCCCAGACTCACATTTTGATGCGTGTTTTGTCGGTGTCTTAGCCATCTGTTGTTCTGTCTTGAAAATCATTTCCTCCCTGTCTGTCTCTGCCTAAATCAGAAGAATAAATAAAGAGAGAGAGACTTTGCTTCAAAGTTTCTTATTTATTTTATTACAAATATAATATTCCTCCATATTTGGGATGTTGGTTCTATTCTTGAACATGTGTATGTGCCTCTATCTGTCGCTTCCCTTTAACGTTTTCTTAGATGTTTTGTTTCTTTCCCTCTTTTCTCTATTCCTTTTTATCTTTTTTGTTTCTCTCTTCTTCTTTTCTTTGTTCCTTAATTATTTGAGGTTCCTATATTTCTCTATCTCCTCTTCTGCAGCCTCTCATTTTGATTCATCCTCTCTGGCTTACTGCTCGTCGTTTCTATTTGCATTTTTGCATCATGGATCGTGATTTTCATCGTCGTGGCCAAAAGGTAAATAAGCAAAACTATCTTTGATTCATCAAAACTGTCCTACTCTTGCGTGATATCTAATGGTGTTAACGTTTAGCCTGTTGCTTTGTTGTTGCATAACGGTGATCAAAAATAATAAACTAAACCTAATTTGTCTCTTTATTTGTTATTGGTGATGATTGATAGAGACAAATGTTGTTTGATTATATATGGCTGTTTTCTTTTCCTTATAGTAACATTTTAAAGAATCACACTGAGTGGTTGTTGATGTAACTTGCAGGTGAATGATCGTTCACCGACCAGCCGCTTTGTTCGGTTGGATAAACCGAGATCTGTAGACGATCTTGACATACGCAAGAAAGGTAAGATGCGTAGGTGGTTGTGTTGTTCATGTCATGTACAAGAATCTAAACACCCTTCATCTGAACATAACCGATCCAAAACCCCTCCTACACGCTACCAAGACTACGGTATATCATCATCTCTCTTTCTTCAACGACAAGTATGATTGATGAAACCTATTCAATTAGATATTCTTAGCCCTCCTTTAATCATTTCTTGCTGCACAAGTTAAGTAGTTTTTGTCCATATTATACTTATTGATTGCTGTCTAAGAACTCAATCTCCTATTAATATTGTTGAGTAGCTTTTTCTTCAACTACTTTTGTGATTGATGAAACCTATTCATTTAGATATTCTTAGCCCTCCTTTAATCATTTCTTGTGTCACAAGTTAAAGTAGCTTTTGTTTATTCTTTCCTCCGTTTGATGTTCTTTCTTGCTTTCCACGGAACCCCTCTCCTATTAATATTATTTGCTTGCGTAGGACGTAACAATAAGAAACCACCAGCTCCTATGAAGCCTCCTTCCGTCTTGAAGGAGCCTACTACTATTGAAGTCCCTGCAATGTCATTATCTGAGCTCAAAGAAAAAACTGAGAGTTTTGGATCAAAGGCTTTGATCGGAGAAGGATCCTATGGAAGAGTGTACTACGCAAACTTCAATGATGGCAAAGCCGTGGCTGTGAAAAAGCTCGATAACTCATCAGAACCAGAGACAAACATCGAGTTCTTGACTCAGGTCTCAAAGGTTTCTAGGCTAAAGAACGACAACTTTGTTCAGCTTCTTGGTTATTGTGTCGAAGGAAACCTTCGTGTCCTTGCCTATGAGTTTGCAACAATGGGATCCTTACACGACGTCTTACACGGAAGAAAGGGAGTACAAGGAGCACAACCAGGTCCAACACTTGAGTGGATGCAACGAGTCAGAGTTGCGGTTGATGCAGCTAAAGGATTAGAGTACTTACACGAGAAAGTTCAACCTCCCGTTATACACAGAGACATTCGTTCAAGCAACGTGCTTCTTTTCGAAGACTTCAAAGCCAAGGTTGCTGATTTCAATCTGTCTAACCAAGCTCCTGATATGGCTGCTCGTCTTCATTCCACTAGAGTCTTGGGGACATTTGGTTATCACGCACCAGAGTATAATGCTCAAAACTTTATTGATTCTTAGGAACTTAAAAGATATTATGCCCTTTTTCAAAAAAAAAAAAAAAAAAAACTTAAAAGATATTGATTGTATACATTTTTGGTGTTTGTAGATATGCAATGACAGGACAGTTGACACAGAAGAGTGATGTTTATAGTTTTGGAGTTGTGCTTTTGGAGCTACTAACCGGGAGAAAACCGGTTGATCATACAATGCCACGTGGTCAGCAAAGTCTTGTCACTTGGGTAACTTAACTTTAACTTAAATTAATCCACTCTTGGCTACATGCAACTTTCTATGTAGTAAATCATAATATAATATTCAGGCAACTCCAAGGCTGAGTGAAGACAAAGTGAAGCAATGTGTTGATCCAAAGCTCAAAGGAGAGTATCCTCCTAAAGCAGTTGCAAAGGTTAGAAGCTACATGTTCATTTTATATAAGTGCAGTGAACACTACTTAAAGCTAACATATGTGTGGGTGTTTTAATGGTAAACAACAGCTTGCGGCGGTTGCAGCGTTGTGTGTGCAATACGAATCAGAGTTTAGGCCAAACATGAGCATTGTAGTGAAAGCTCTTCAACCGCTCTTGAGGTCTTCAGGGACAGCTTCTGCTGCTGCTCGAAGAGCTCAAACTTGAGTTTTTCTTGGTTGATGCAAGTTGATTCATTCATGGCCACAGGGTTTACCGATGGAATGTGAAGGAGGAGATAGTGAGAAAAGTTGATGGAGATGGACTTAAGACTTCTGATTCAGTGACTTTATACAAAATCATAATTATACATAGCTTTTATGTTCTTTTAAAATAATCATCTAAGACACTATACGAAAGAGTAAATATGTTTCAGTAACCTCTGTCATTTGATTAACAAACATTCTGTTAAAGTTGATTATGACACATATTTGTCCACATTTGTTTTATTTTGTCACTAGAAATTGAAAAATTGGTGTCAAAGCAAATATAAGACATTGAGAGCTGGTTGTTTAGAAAATTAATAAAAAGATAATTTTTTTTATTTATGTACTTTCTTACACTGACACTTAGTGGTGACTGTGACAGACCAATAAGGTTTGAGAATGAGTGGCAATGAAGTTATGAAGCTTTAGTCAGGATGACATGTCATGCGGGTGACGAAAGCTTATAATTAATTGGGAAGTATATTTTTTTTTTGGAAACACATTCTATTACCACCAATTGAGAAGTATATTATTCCATATAGTATTACCGATGCCATAAAACATAATATAGTTGTGTGAATCATAAAAAAAATGCGCATTTTTTTATTCTGGTCAAACTTATGTTGGACCATGAACTTATGTTGATTTATTTGCTATCTAGTTTTGCCTCTTCTTCAAGTTATGCTTCTTCTCCAAGTTCAACTTTTTGTTTTGTTGTACTCCTTTATCGAATAAGACACAGACCACTTCTTAAAATAGTATACTAGCCGTTCTGGCAAGAACTCTTTGGTCTCTTTCATTTCTTTTTTTTTAAAACTCTTTTGGTCTCTTCCATTTTTTTCTTTAAACTCTTTGGTCTCTTCATCTAAGTGTTGTTTCTTTACTCAACCTCTAGGTTTCTAGATTGGAGGATACATCGCTGAGTTCGAGAGAAGAAGAAGACAAAAGGGTTTTTGCAATGGATAGTCTGCGAAATCTATTGCCCTTTTCAACGGTTGGTAGTGACCTGAGAGAATCAAAGGAGCTTGTTCAGAGACTTTCAGTCCCCGAGAGTACCAAAACCTTTGTGTTTGCAATCAAAGTCCCTGAGCATGGTTCCACCATCTACTTACTCTCTGTTCACAACTTATCTCAGAGATCTGCTACCGACGCCGAGTGTCTTATACGTGAACTCCGTCCTGATGCTGTTGTGGCTCAGGTGAACCCTTCAGCTTTTGGAGAAGACCATGAGGAGGGCTCAATCCCAACGTCAGCTTTTAAAGTTCTTGCACGTTGTCTTAAAGACGAGAGTCTTAACAAAGAAAAGTACCAAAGCGTCGCAAGGAACTTGGTTATGAAGGAGATTTTTGGGACATGTTTTAATGGACCTCTATTGGCTGCTAAAAGGGTTGCTGAGGAGGTTGGTTCGACGTTCACGGTACTTGATTCTCCTTTTCTTATGGATGGTCTGACTAAATCTCCTTTAGGCTCCACAAGGTTTCAGATAAGCAATGATCAACGGTCACTGATGCAGAGACTCTTATCTTCACATATCACTCAGCTCAGTAATGAGATAGAATCTGATAGTGTTCCTGTGGTGCTTCCACCGTTTGCTCTTTCCGTTTATAACTTACTTGTTGATCTTCACAACATATTTAACGATCTCCCAGCTATGAGGAAAGCTCTATACACTGCCACAAAGATGTTGTCTGATGTGAATAACGGCGAAGCCGTTGATGCAGAGGCTCTCTCTGAAGTTTACCTCTTCAGGCTTGCAGTTGAAGGTCTTAGAATTGCTTTGAACAAGGGTGGTCGGCTAAACAGCATCAGGAACCAAGGAACCGAAGTTCAGTTTTCGAAGCTATCTTCTGATGACAAAGCTTATGACCTTATGGCAGATGATCTTCGTAGTCAGGCTAAGAAGTTTAAGAGTATAGTAGCGGTAGTGGACTCAGGTAACCTCGCTAGCCTTAGGAGGCACTGGAGAACTCGAGTTCCTCAAGAAGTTCTAGCTATGTCGACCGAGCATACGGTGCAGGACTCTGATTCAAAGCTAAAACCGGTGGTGGCGGTTGGTGGAGCAGGTGGTGCTTTAACACTATCCAAGTCCTCCAGGTTCTTGAGCCGTTTCTTGACACACAAGGCATCGGCATTTACCAAAATGGTGTATCCCTCAGCATTATCCGCCGAGAGAATCAGAGGAGTAACACAGTATATTTTAACTTCTGCTGAAGGAACTAGCTTAGATGCCATGGGAGCTGGATTCTACGCGATGATGATGCGGAAGAGGAGAGTAGCGAAACCTATGGGTGCCTTACCGATGGTCGTGGTTGGAGCCGGTCTTGCAAGCTTTTCCGGGTTGATCTACTGTGAAGAGAGGATTGAATGTGCAGCTGTGACTCTTCCTTCAGCTCCTTCGATCGCAAAACTTGGTCGAGGGGTTCAGAACTTGCGTGAGGCGTCTCTGGAAGTGACTAGGAGAGGAAACAACGGGGTACATAACGCAATGCATGGTCTTAGTCAGAGGGTGAGGAACTTGACTCTTAATTATTTAAATTTCACACCAAATTTGGTTCGTTATATTTGCAAACGTTGTATCTAATTTTTCCATTAAAACAAAATCAATTAGCATTAACAATGAGAAGGGGGTATCTTTTCAATTACAGTATGTCTTTTTTTTTTTTTTGTATCCAGTAATCTGAGTTATCATATTCTTAAAATTCAAGAGCTTAAACAAAAATAAACATTTTTTTTTTATTATAAAAGCAAAACTGTTAAAGCCAAAAACTACAATACAGATTCTTTGTTCTTTTAAAAAGGAAAATGTTTGGTATTTCCTTATTTTAGTTTTGCAGAAATATGGTAACTCGTAAGATCTATATATATATAACGTAATCCATTTACGCAAGAAATTATTACGAAGTATTTTTTACTAGAGTTTTGAAATTCTTTGTGGATAATATTTACATAGTCTGCGAAATTTATTGCCATATTCGTACGAACTCGATAATGGTGGCACTTCCTTTTACAATATTGAGCAGTGACCTGAAGGAATCAAAGAAGCTTGTTCAGAGACTTGACGTGCCTGAGAGTACAAAGAACTTTGTGTTTGCAATCAAAGTCCCCGAGCATGATTCCACCATCTACTTACTCTCTGTCCACAACTTATCTCAGAGATCTGCTACTGACGCCGAGTGTCTCATACGTGAACTCCGTCCTGATGCTGTTGTGACTCAGGTGAACGCTTCAGCTTTTGGAGAAGCTGAGGAGGAGATTGTGTTAGTAGACGGCTCTACCGGTTCGATCCCAACGTCAGTTTTTAAAGTTCTTACACGCTGTGTTGTAGACGAAAGTCTTAGCAAAGCAAAGTACCAACGTATTGCGGGGAACTTGGTTATGGAGGAGATTTTTGGGACAGGTTTTAATAAGCATCTGTTGGCTGTCGAGAAGGTGGCTGGGGAGGTTGGTTCAACGTTTGTGGCACTTGATTCTCCTTTTGTCATGGAAGGTCTAACTAAATCTCTCACAACACAAGCTTACCATGGCTCTGCTTTGATCAATGTTGATCAACAAGCACTGATGCATAGACTTGTATCTTCTTCGCATTATATCACTAAAAAATCAAGACGTGTTAATGTTCCAAAATTTGCTCTTTCCACTTATTACTTACTTGTTCAGATTCATAACACATTATTTGATGACCTCCCAGCTATTAGGAAGGCTCTACGGAGTGCCAAAAAGATTCTTTCTGATGTAGATAAAGGGGAATCCATTGATACAAAGGCTCTTACCGAAGCTTACCTATTCCGGTCTGCAGTTGAGAGTCTTAGAATTGCTTCGAACGATGCCGGTCGGATACCTATCGAGAACCTAGGAACCGAAGTTCAGTTCTCAAAGCTCTCCTTTACGGACAAATCTTATGCACTTATGGCAGTTGAGCTTCGTAGCCAGGCTAAAAAGTTTAAGAAGATAGTAGCGGTAGTAGATGCAGGTAACCTCGCAGGTCTTAGGAGGCAGTGGAGAACTTGTGTTCCTCAACAAGTCAAAGATATGTCCACTGAGCATACGGGTTTTGATAGTAATGATTCAGGTGCTGGTTCAGGTGCTTTAACACTATCCAAGGCCATTCTTGCTTCTCCTGTCTTCAAGATTTCAACTATTAAAACCCCGGTGAACCCTTTCTTGACTGGCAAGGCAATGCCATTTGCATTTACCAAAGTGGCGTACCCCTCAACAGTAATGAGCCTAATGGCCCCGTGTTTTGCTAGTTCCGGAGCGCAACCAATGTCTTGGGAGAAACCATCTTTATCCGCCAGACATATCAGCGCATTAACAAAGTTTGGTTTGTCTTCTGCTCGACGTACTAGCTTCTCTGCCATGAGAGCTTCATTCTATACGATGATGATGCGGAAAAGACTAGTGAAACCTATCGGTGCCTTACCAAGGGTGGTCTTTGGAGCCAGTCTTGTAATTTATGCGGGATTGCACCTCTTTGGAGACGGGATTGAATGTGCAGCTCTGACTCTTCCTTCAGCTTCTTCGATTGCAAAACTTGGTCGAGGGATTCAAAACTTACGTGAGGCGTCTCTGGAAGTGACAAGGAGAGGAAACAACAGGGTACAGAACACAAGGGATGGTCTTACTCAAAGGCTGAGGAACTTGACGCTTACTATAAATTTCAAAACCAAATTTGGTTCGTAATCTATGTATAAACGTTGTGTCTAATATTTCCATTAATACAAATATTAATTGGCATTAACAACAAAGAAAGAGGTATCTTTACAACCTCATTAGCTGTTCTCCCTTTAAGTCTTATCCTAAATAAAATCCCATGTTTATTAGTCGTGAATATCTGAATAGTAGGAATCACACTGACTAAAATCATAGAAATTACAAGTAGAATAATCACCAGAAATTTTTTTGGTACAAATTGCGACATCTATTTATATTTACTCAGTTATACTATGAATTATTTGCCTTATATAGATTTAATTTTTTGTCAGTTTAGTTAATGTTATAGTAAAGAAAATTATAATTTTGTTCTTTCTTAACTTACATAATTGTTAAAAATCGTTTTTCAAAAAAAAATTGAAACTGTGGTATAAAATCACTAACATATCTTAATCAAACAAACGAACTAAGAAAACTTAGAAATAATGCTCTATATAATGGATAACATTTTCATTATTATAATATTTGATTGTAGTGGTTATTAATACAGACTTTGTTTTAGTCTAATTTCCAAAAGGGAATCAACCAAATAAAATTCAGACTACTCGTACATGAATTCTCAAAACCGGCCAATAAAGAAAACCAACATAATCAAGTGTAACCAGGCCGAATATTTGAATTTAGGTGATTTTTCTAGAGTTTCAAAAGAAAATTAAATTAGATTACTTAAAGAAACACATTAAGGAGACCAGCAATGGATATTTAGGTTTAAGGTTCCGGTTGGATCAGATTATTTAGATTGAAGTACTTATGACCTATTTAGAAACAAGATATTTTTTGATCCGAGTTAAATCCTGAAAAATCTAAAATTATTAAAGTAATAGTTTAACTATATCATATTTTAACTCACAAGAACAATGGATTGATGAGATCTCTTCGATGAAATATCATATTTTGATTGTGCTTCATTTGACATGTGTTCTTTCAAAAGATCGTGGTGAAATATTTTTTTCACAATTATAATAAAGACACAACAAAGTCGCTGAATCCAAAAAATGTTTTAAGAATATTATGTTAAATGCATAATCAAGGAAGACAATACCATTGAAGCACTGAATGCAGATATAATGACCTAGATTTCTTCACAATTGTAAGGTATTGCATATAGTCTTGAAAATGATGCACATAACAAACTTTCTATAACTACCCAAAGTATTGTTTGCTATGTGCTTGGATTGTACACCGATTCAATATATTCTGAAGGTTAAAGCCTAGTTACATTCCTAAATATCTTTAGAACAAGCTTCCAATCATTTCGAGAGGAGATGGAACCTACAAATTCAAATTATTATTGATTAGTTGGACAAAATCAATTAAATGCAATAAAATGATCTTCACTCACTATTGGCTGCTTAGCTTCATCCTCTACCACATGGTCCTCTTATTCTTCTAAAAGGTCCATGATTCCACACACATAAAAACAAGATCATTATTCAATTGAGACTTAATATCAACAAGCCAAAACTATCTTTGGTTTCACATTCATCAAATAAATTGAAGAACAAAATCTCACCACAGCAAAATAATCTATTATCCATGATTCTACGTACGCATACAAATGCGCTTTGGTTTGTTTTAAACCCTTCAAACAAACAATGAAATCGCACACGTGACTCCACACGCTTGCCCATTGAGAGAGGACTTCTGACCTTCTGAATGCACCAGAATACTCAAGATTTAATCTTTCGGCCTAGGATTGTGTCCAAACGCTTGGATTCTCTGTGGGAAGCTCTCACTTTCCTTCACCTATGAATGACCTGGATCTTTCTTACTGTCATATCATGCAGTAAACATTGTTAAAGTGTGCTACATCCCAAAGATCGTTTTGGTTTGTTTTAAATCCTTCCAACAAACAATGAAATCGCACACGTGACTCCACTCCCTTGCCCATTGAGAAAGGACTTCTGACCTTCTGAATGCACTAGAGTTTCTCATTTATTGAGTTGAGAGTTGATTCCCGGCTTGGGGATTAATTACTTTTTTTGGTGAAAAATTAATTATTTCTTGTTAAACGAAAATAACTTCTTTTTTTTAATCAGTTGATCAATTTTGTTGACGAACTTTTAAGCAATCATTTAAAACTATAATGGTTCTGCAAATGCTTATTTTCATGCTTTCATAGAGAAAATTTTGAAAATTATTCTAATTTTTTCCATTATACATGAAATTTTTATCTGTACTACTTTTATTTAGTATAATAAAATATATTATTAAGATAATCTTAGAAATGATTTTGGAATGTATTATATAAAAATTAATTTCTACATAAACTATATATAAGATTATTATATGTCTAGTAATGTACAGATTAATTGAACAGTATTATTGTTACGTTAAATGTATCATCATTTGCATGCATGCAATACATATAATCGTAGCGACTTTCAGTCAAAACCAGGCCCGGCTCGCAATACATATAATCATACATACAATACTTGGGGGCCCTGTACAAATTATAACTTCATAAGAACAGTTCGAACAGATTTTACAGAGAGGGTCCTAAATTTTAGATAAATGACTTAATTCTAACAAAATAATTGGTAAAAGAAAAATTTGGACCTCGTGCAATTGCACTGCGCATGCTGGCACATGCCAACAAAAATTTTACACTTTTCTTACTTTTTTGTTTCTAATTCGGCTCTTGTTAGTCAGAATCCTTTCTGAAGATTGAGACTAGAAAGCATTAACCGAGTTATATTGGCCAAATGAAAATAATTAAGCTCACTAGCGGATGTAGGATTGAATTTAACTGGGGGCACAGTAAACTTTTTCACTATGTTTTACCTTATAGGATAAAAAGCAGTTATATAGATTTCATACTACTCATCAAAGAAAAATAAAAAGTAGATGCCTCCGCCCCTGCTCACTAGAAAAAGACAGGTAAGAGTAAGCACATCGAGCTTAGAATGTCATCTCACAAGTGAAAGTCATTGCATCCATAAAATGAAACAGGTATTCTTAGAAAAACAGAAAGAAAATAAGTTACGATAATTATGAAAATATCACATAGATTTTTGTTTCGAGCTAATATATGTAAACAAGTATAAACAAAACCTGAAGCATCGTATTTGTTTACGAGTTCACAAGCAAGGGGGCAAAGGAATCCACTAACATCAATTTTAATTCCTAAAACGCGTAGAGACTAAACAAGGCACTGCTAGAGAATGAAGGCAGATATAACCAACTATAATTAGAGAAAAGAAAAAAAAAAACTGTAATTAGAGTGGTAAACGCAATATCTGGGATCCCAAACCTGCTCCATTTAAAAATATTGGAGCCTTGCTCCGGAAACAATCTGCATTTAGATGTTTTGACTAACTCTTGACCAGGGGCGGACCCAAGAGCATTTCTTATTCCTTATACACTATATTCAATGGTCTAATTAGGAGCATTCCTTATGTTTTATACTAATTACTATAGAAAATATAAAAAAAGAGATGGGGCACGTGACCCCATACCCTTGGCTTTTCGTCCGCCTCTGACTCTGGCAGCAGTGGGACCAAATCCTCTTGTGTGTGAAGATTCAAGGCTAGTATTTGGTAATCCTGATGAACTGTTAACCAGCAGATTGACCCATTCACACACACTGACTTCCTATCCACCTCGACCGGGTAAGGAGGTGGACTTAGTGTTCGCCATTCACCAGTTGCGACGTCAAGAAGCTCACATTCGTCGTCCTCTTCTTCTTCCACGTGATAAAAACACATCATCACCACTTTATACAACCCCATAACTTTGTCTCTATCAAATCCCATTGTCCCAGGCATGGCCATCCGGTTTGGTCGTTTAGGAAAAGTCTTGCCCAGTTAAAAAATATTTGTTTCGAAGTATGTTTGTTCGGTTTGGTTTTGAGAAGGATTTAATCCGATAATTCAGATCAATTCCCAGAATAAATTATTTTAAGTTTTTTTTTGTATCTTTGAAAAAACTAGGGTCTTTGTCCGGGCTACGCCCGGGTAAATTTCTTCTTATAATTTTTAATTAATTTTAGCTTGTTTATTTTCTTATAAAAGCATGTATATGTATTATTTCAAAATTGACTACCAAAAACATAAGTAATAATACAGAAATTAATTTATTATGTTCTCCAACGAATTTGAAATGAATAAACTCAGGGGTTGATTGGTAATGGTGGTAAATGTTTTAGACATCCACTTTTTTCTAAAATTTTTATTTTTAAAACAATCATATTTTATCTTTTAAAATTAAAGATATAGTATAAAGTTTTTTTGAAAAAAAATAATATATTAGTTTTCAAAATCAAATTTTCTAAAGATTTCATTTAGTGCTTTGAAAATAGATATATAGCAAAACAATTAAACATAGAGCTCCTTCAACGTGCTAGAGGCCTTTGATAATCCTTCCAACGAAGTGATTTCATTGAAAGATACGTCAAAGACCAAAAGCCTTGAGAATATGCTTATATCTGGTACTTCCGCTAGCTTGTTATCTCTGAGAATCAGCTCCTACATATACAAATGACTATCAATCGTAAGGCCTCGAGAGATCATATTTGTGAAATTCGCAGAATCAGAGAGTGGATGATAATAATCACCTCGAGATCGGACAAGGCGTCCCAGCGAGAGAGAGGCTCGACGGCGGAGTCTTCGATTAGGTTTTGGCGAAGAGAAAGCTTCTTGAGCATAGAGAGGTGAGCGATCCTCGAGTCCAGTTCCGATAAACGGTTCACCGTGAGATCCAGGTCAGTTAGCGTCGGAGGTAACTCGATTGAATCGAGATGTAGTGGAGTATTGATTGTGGAGTTCTGGATCGAGAGAACTGAAACGATGGTGAAGAAACGGTGAAGACGAAGAGCGAGAAGCGTAGAGCCTCATGTTATCCGTCTTGGGTTGAATTTTTTTTTTTAATTGAACCGGGTAGCAAAGCCCAATGCTAACCGACGAAGCCCATCGAAACACAGCAGAGCCCATACGAAAGCAAGAGCCTCGTGTCTTTTGCCAGCGTGTATTATTGGAATGTCTTGATTGGTTAAATATATTAGCCTACGTGTACATGCTAGAAACACTCCATATTCACCTTTTAGTATAGTTTAGATTCTTAGACACATAGAGCTCCTTCAACGTGCTAGAGGCCTTTGATAATCCTTCCAACGAAGTGATTTCATTGAAAGATACGTCAAAGACCAAAAGCCTTGAGAATATGCTTATATCTGGTACTTCCGCTAGCTTGTTATCTCTGAGAATCAGCTCCTACATATACAAATGACTATCAATCGTAAGGCCTCGAGAGATCATATTTGTGAAATTCGCAGAATCAGAGAGTGGATGATAATAATCACCTCGAGATCGGACAAGGCGTCCCAGCGAGAGAGAGGCTCGACGGCGGAGTCTTCGATTAGGTTTTGGCGAAGAGAAAGCTTCTTGAGCATAGAGAGGTGAGCGATCCTCGAGTCCAGTTCCGATAAACGGTTCACCGTGAGATCCAGGTCAGTTAGCGTCGGAGGTAACTCGATTGAATCGAGATGTAGTGGAGTATTGATTGTGGAGTTCTGGATCGAGAGAACTGAAACGATGGTGAAGAAACGGTGAAGACGAAGAGCGAGAAGCGTAGAGCCTCATGTTATCCGTCTTGGGTTGAATTTTTTTTTTTAATTGAACCGGGTAGCAAAGCCCAATGCTAACCGACGAAGCCCATCGAAACACAGCAGAGCCCATACGAAAGCAAGAGCCTCGTGTCTTTTGCCAGCGTGTATTATTGGAATGTCTTGATTGGTTAAATATATTAGCCTACGTGTACATGCTAGAAACACTCCATATTCACCTTTTAGTATAGTTTAGATTCTTAGACACATAGAGCTCCTTCAACGTGCTAGAGGCCTTTGATAATCCTTCCAACGAAGTGATTTCATTGAAAGATACGTCAAAGACCAAAAGCCTTGAGAATATGCTTATATCTGGTACTTCCGCTAGCTTGTTATCTCTGAGAATCAGCTCCTACATATACAAATGACTATCAATCGTAAGGCCTCGAGAGATCATATTTGTGAAATTCGCAGAATCAGAGAGTGGATGATAATAATCACCTCGAGATCGGACAAGGCGTCCCAGCGAGAGAGAGGCTCGACGGCGGAGTCTTCGATTAGGTTTTGGCGAAGAGAAAGCTTCTTGAGCATAGAGAGGTGAGCGATCCTCGAGTCCAGTTCCGATAAACGGTTCACCGTGAGATCCAGGTCAGTTAGCGTCGGAGGTAACTCGATTGAATCGAGATGTAGTGGAGTATTGATTGTGGAGTTCTGGATCGAGAGAACTGAAACGATGGTGAAGAAACGGTGAAGATGAAGAGCGAAAAGCGTAGAGCCTCGTGTTATCCGTCTTGGGTTGAATTTTTTTTTTTAATTGAACCGGGTAGCAAAGCCCAATGCTAACCGACGAAGCCTATCGAAACACAGCAGAGCCCATACGAAAGCAAGAGCTTCGTGTCTTTTGCCAGCGTGTATTATTGGAATGTCTTGATTGGTTAAATATATTAACCTACGTGGACATGCTAGAAACACTCCATATTCACTTTTTAGTATTGTGATATTAGAATTTTAGTCAATTCGGTTCCTTTTTACTTTTCTTGAATAATCCGTAGTGTTTTTTGGGTTAAACTTTAACCATACAAAAGTGCATTAATGCATAAAACAAAATACGCTACACTGGATCATGATGGGCTTGAAGTGGCCCAAACATAACCCAGTTTATTAGATGACGTAATCTCGGACATAAACAGAAACAGAGTTTTTGAGTTTTGTCGGCACACAAGAAAGAATGGGGGAAGAAGAAGAAGAAGAAGAAGAAGAGAGCTCGAATTCTATGTGCATACTTCCCGAGCTACTTGAAGAGATATTCATTAGACTACCATTGAAATCGATTCTCAGATTCAGAACCGTATCAAAACATTGTAGATCACTCCTCGAGTCGAGGAGGTTCTCGGAGAAACGTATGAGTCTTCAAAAGAATCGGAGAATCCTCGCTGCTTACAATTGCGACTGCGGCGACCGTCCGCGTCTCCTCACCGAGTCACGGTTCGAAGGAGACGAAGAGATCGTATATCTTCACTGCCTCGCCTCACGACCCTCGTTGAGCTGCGACGGTTTGCTCTGCTTCCCCGAACAAGACTGGATCATTGTTTTGAATCCATCCACGAGACAGCTCCGCAGATTCCCTTCCGGCTTGAACCATAAGTGCAGATTTGGATTCGGTAATAATCTCTAATTGAGTAATTCCACATTAAAAAAATAGAAACTTTTTGAGAGATAAAAATCAAAACTTTTTTTTTTCAGGATTATGGTCGAGCTTCTCGCCTGGAAACTGGGCGATTGGGTTTGGTAGAGACAAGGTTACGGGAAGCTTTAAAGTAGTGAGGCTGTGTTTTTCTTTTCGGGTAATTGGGCAAGAGGAACCTGTGTTGGAATGTGGTGTTCTCGATGTTCAAACTGGTGTATGGAGTAAACTGAGTCCACCTCCTCATGTAGTTAATCCCGGAAGCAAATCTGTCTGTGTGAATGGATCCATCTACTGGTTACACGTTGATGTTTACGTTGAAAAGCATTATAAAATACTTGCACTGGATCTTCATAAACAAGAGTTCAAGAAATTTCCAGTTCCGCCTACACGAGCTACGAAGGAATCGCGGTTAGTGAACCTTGAGGAACGTCTAGCGTTTGTCAAAACAAATGTTTTGCCTATATGGAGGGTAGAGATATGGAGCACGGATACATATCAAAAACGATGGAGCAAGACTTTTTCCATACACTTAAAACTTGATGTTGTTTCATGGCCAAAGCGGAGAAGGTGGTTCACGCCAGTGGCGGTTTCTAAGCAAGGGAATCTTGTCTTCTATGACAATCAGAACAAGCTGTTTAAGTATTATCCAAGGACAAATGAGACTCGGTGTCTCTCACTGGACACTTGTGTTATATCTCCATACGTGGAGAATTTGGTATCACTTCCTTTAAAACCGAGTCATCCGTATCCTCATGTAAGTGTGGAAACAAGGATGTCCAGATGCCGCTTGTTTTCCAGGGAGTCGAGTTCTTGGATATTCAAAGCTTTGCAACGTAATGAATTTAGGATCCTAGAAATTTTGTTCACGTCTCTAGTAGTAGCTGGTTATATATGCTCACCTCGAAAGTAGGATTCACTTGTTTGTGTCCAACGACTATTATTATTTTGATATTTATTTTGCTAGCTTGTTTCTCTTCTCTGTTTTTTTTTTTGGTAAAAGTTTCTCCTCTCTTTTGAGTAACAATTAAATCAATATAAGTGTTCAAAAAAAAGAAGAAGTGAATTTATATTCTCTCTTCCCTTCTATGCAAGCGCATACGATTCAAATTTTCTACTTGTTTACGGATATTGATTAAGAGTAGTGCCTTATATTATACCAACTATGGTAATTAGCACAAGAGAATGTTCACTTTGTTTCTGAATACAAGTTCCATTATCTTGCTCTTTTCACATTGTTTCTTCAAAGGTTGTTTCCTACAGGCTACAACTTTGGATGCTATAATATATGGTTAATGATGTATTCATTTTGTTGATGCGATGACATTCTACGCTCAATGTTTTGAACCTTACCCGACCATTTCATTAATTGTCTCGGGTTCACTTTTATTTACATGTCAAAACAGATTATACACATGAGCATACATGTCTCAGTTTCTTTCTTTCTTTCTTTTGTAGACAAACAGTAGCTCATCACAGGTATTCAGGGGATACTCTAGATGTGATCACTTGCAGCAGTTCTCCATTTTTGCAGTGTGTTACGTGTATACTCTGGTATCCTGCAACTGAGCAGCCTGTATCCAGATAAGCAGTTATCTGCCAATCATACTGTATGCAAACTTATTCAAACCTTTTTTCATTTTCCATTTACACTGAGTAGTTAGGTGGCCTGATTCATTTTTTCATATTCGTTCACTTTGGCAACAAACTCCAATCTTTGTGATCTGAACTATCACTTATTGTCTCCATTTGTACGGCGGCTTGAGTAGCTAGGTTACAGTTATGGAGTTCCTGGTACATTATCACTAATTATGTTGTTGTTTTGTGTTTGTGTGTGGAAACAGTGCCTGAGACCACCTTATGGGGTGCTGTATCTGGCGGCAAAGAAGCAGTATGTGGGATTCAACAGTGGAGCGAAACATCTGAGGAACCTATTGGATGAGGAAACTATCTTCGGAGCTTATTTGATTAAGGAGACTACTGAAAAGATGTTTGACAGATCTTCCTTAAAATAGCTATAGAAGAACTAACTCATGACCAGATATTCTGCAGCTGCATCAGTTTAATAGAATTCAGTCAAATACTCATGGCCAATAATTTTACTTCTCTTCTATTGGTTTGTTTATCAACTAATTGGAATTCATTTGTATATAGAAAAGAACATTGATACAAAAAAAATTATGTTTGGATTGCATGAGAATTATGGATTGAAATGTACTTAAGCATTGTAAATTCAAGTAAAGCATAGTTATTATTAGTCTACTGAGCTGTGTCCTCGTCTTTATCACTTGAAAGGTAAACACGAAGGCGTGGATAGACTCTCAAAGCTACTTTCCACAGGCAAAGAACAACGTCGACTAAGGTGGAGTTTGGTGTGTAATCCAACAGTTCCCGGCTTGATGAAATCAAGTTGAACCAGTCGCTCTACTTGGTATAATAGTCGAACGATAAAATCAAAAAGACTCCTAAGCGAGAGGGTCAACTGTTAAGACTTGAGAGAAGGAAGAGACTTGTTCTGACTTCTGAGCCAGAAGGTGAACCGTAAGAGCATGATTAACGCATGCACGGTTTCATAGATAAGTATTTTTTTTTCTGATTAAAAAAAAATAATTTAAACGGCGCACCAATCGCAGACCGTCAAGTGTCAGTGGGATCCGCGAATAGTGCAATAATTGAAGAAAGATCAATCCTCATTGTGTGATTTGTGTGACCGATTTTTACAAAAAAGTAAGACCTATACCACTAAAAACCCTCTAATATCCCCTCGATAATCCTGATCTAAATAAGTATTTCTTTTTATTTACTTTTGTAAAGGCCGAGTAACAATTTCTTTTATTTAGTGTTGTTAGCCGTGAGAACACCTCCAATGAAAATATTTTAGCATATGGTTCTTAGCTCAAAATTAAAGTGTATGTATACACAAATATTAATATCTAATATGAAAATCTTAAGATCACGGAAAACCCAACCCCAAAATTCTAATTTTGTCTAAAATTTGGTTTTCCATGATTTTAAGAACCTAACATAATATTTATAATGTATATTCTTTTTAAGATTTCTTTATAAGATATCCACAATAATACGAATCCTCAAAGAGTATTCGTCTTGGTTCCCTGCTATATGTTAACAATATGAACCATTCCTCTGCAATGGCTTATAATTTATATATTAATTGAAAACAGAAAATATGAACCCTCAAAAATAATAAAAGAAGTATATATATGTAAATGCATGTCTAAGAGAAATGCAGTCTGGAGATAATATGGAAATAATAACTCAAAAGCTTGATGGTCTTCTTTTCTTGAATATAAGAGCCCGCAAGTTGCGAAGAAATTAAGTTGAATACATATATTTTTTACTGAAAATACAAGAAACATCTGACGCATTAAATAAAGTTGGAGATATTAAGAAGGGGCCAAACCGAATTGATATTCGTGAACTTCTGATGTAAGAACAAAGAACAAAGAGAAAGATTAGAGACATAAGAATTTCAAACACAAATCCTTTTGATAAAAATTAATCCTTGGTACGTACAGTGTTCACGTTTCGAGTTTTGGTATATATATTTTTTATGGATCATTGGTCTGAGATTAATTTGAAACTAGGTATAGTGTTTTAATTTGAATTATGTTTTGTCTAACACATGTATATATATTTTTAATGGCTCATTGGTCTGAGATTAATTTGAAATCACGCTTCATATTTGGTGGAAATTATCTTTAGTTTAAGAAATAACTATTCTTGGTCAGCGTTAATTGCTTTTGTGATAATTTCTGTAAATATATGTAAAGTCGTGACATAACATTTTTAGACATGACTATAATGCTTTGTGATCATTTGGTTACATTTACTGAATAAGCTATATAAAATCATGTCATGTCACGTCAAAGCAAGTATGTCCCAACTTCTCAGAAATATAGTCGTAGTATATAGTTCTATTTTCGGATTATCATATAGCTTTCAATTACCTCTGGAATAGATTTCTCCTCTGGGTCATCCACGTAAGATCAATCCTCTTGACTGTTGCCACCAAAGCAAAAACCACAATCTCTCCACAATATCAAAACTATAATTCAATTACATCAACCCAATATATTAATTAAACTCACCTAAAACGAAGTTACGAATAATCTCCAAAGGACCTAAACCCTGCTCATTCAAAATAATTGTGAAAAAATTAATGTATTGTAAATTTATAATTTTCAAATGATTTCACTTACTTCGTTGTTGTCATCCGCTCCATCAACCTCCACTTCTTCAACTTCTTCCATCTCTACACACACAGCACGTCTCAGCTCAGATTCTAGTTTTACGAGAATGAAAAAAAGAAAGTAAATTAAAGACGTTAATCTTCAATATGGATGTTGACAAAAAGAAATAAATGGCGTTAAGTTTTGTCTTTCCTGAAGCTGAAACTCGTACCTTGGAGAAAAAATATCAATATAGATACAGAATCACAACAAAGCTTCAAAACGAGATTTCAACATAGCAAAACGATCAAAATGGGAGAGAAATGGAAGAAAACGGACGAAGACGAAATCAAATTTCAGAATGAAATCTCTAACACATTAAAACGATCTACTTCCTCCTCCATGCTAAACCCTAGAACTGCACGAGCCTATCTTTCTCAGTTTCTCTGTTATTCAACAAAATGCATAAAAATCAAGGAAAAAGACGACTAATCTTTACTTAACCTAACTGAAGTCTCCTTCGATTACGATACCGTAACAGAATATGTAGATAATACATGAAACAGAGAAAAAAAAGAAACGCTGTATCATTTTCCCGAGAAAATGCGAAACGAACAAGTACTCGCGAGAAACTGAATAAAAAGTGAAGAAAGTTTCTTACCCCAAACTTGACTCGATCTCCTCTCTCGATTGCTCTGTTCCTTAAACAAAATACCCTAAGAATCCAATGAAACAGAGGAAAAATAAATTTTGGATCATTTTCCCATTTTCCCGAGAAAACCAAACGAGAAAAAACGAACAAGTACTCGCGAGAAACTTTCTTACCCCAAACTTACTCAACTTCTCGATTTCTCTCTTTCTGTTATGATTTGTAAAGAAGAGAGTAGTAACGAGAAAAGAGAGGGAGGAAGATGAGGAAGGAGCCTTCTTTTAAACCCTTTGTAACGACCCGGTTACCTTGAACCGAATTTTAATTGCTTAAATTCTTTTGTTGATCTTAACCGGTCTGGTTTGTTCCACTTATCAATTATTTTTATTAAACCAAAGCCTTCCTTTGTCTCTTAACCGTGTGTCGTGTGGCTCATACCTAATTATATAATTAAAGTGATGTTCTTCTTCTGTTGAGAGCCGCCATGACGTTGGAGAGAGATACCACCAGTGATGCACGATCATCTCAAGGGAAACCTCATCACACCAGCCATGGAGCTATGTCAAGGAGCTGTGATGCATCGACGCCGCTGTCAAAGAACCGTAGCCTTTTCCTTGAGGTCGTCACGCATCAGAACCAAGAGGTGTAGACCGTGAGAAGAGACATGAACATAGCTCCTATCGCAGGAGTCAAGAGATCCGCCGTCGCGAGTCAATCCGTGAAGTGAAGGTTCAAGCGCCTTGCCCTTTTTGTTTCTTGCGCAGCAAGTTTTGCAAGCCTAATTATTTTCACTTTTATATTTATCCGAGAGGTATGGTCCATGTTAGAAAACTCGCTAGGCGTAACGCGTGCGGCTCACCCGGGCCTAGCGAGTTATTAGAAAAGCGGAAAAAAATCGGGGAGTAATCGGGGCGTAATTTTTTTAATAATTTAAAAAAGTTACAATTATTTTATATAAGATACGTTTAAATGTTATTCATAGCGACAGTTTCTGTTGAAGAGCCATGGTCTAGCGGTTGGGTGAGCTTATTAAAGCATCTGGACCCGAGGTCGAAGGACCATATATGAATCTTTTGTTGTTTTTACCCTTTTTTAAGTGGAGGGCAATATTGTAGTTTTAATGTCTTCTTCTTTCACGACATTCCTCTCTCCACTAACCTATTTTGCAGCTATTTTACCTGTTTTCAGGCAAAAATCACTTTTTTTTGGGCGATTTGCTTTGATTCCACATCGTTTCTTTGTTGTTACCATCGAGATATATGTTGTAACTAGCGTTTTTGGACTCAAAATCATTGTAATATATATGTTTTTTTTGGAAGCAAGTTTCTGGCCGATTATAATAGAATCGCGGCGGCGGAGCTCCGCCGAGCGCTTTACCGGCGTGGAATCGGCCGCTCCGGCCGCGTTTTAGAACATGGGGTATGGTGGACCTCCATTGATTTATTGTTGTGCCAAGATGTGGCCGAGACTCTGTTGTTTTCAGATCCTTTTTGGTTTCTCCGATATGGCAAAGGTGACGGTCTTTTCCCGAACTTCTCTTACACGGCTTAGGACCTCGAATAAGTATAATTTATTTCTAATGTGTTCTGTCTATGTGAAATCGAGTCTGTCATTGTTTGCTTAGTTTTAGGTTCTTTGCTTAATCGGAACTAGGGTGTTAGATGGTTCAACAATACTTGTTCATTTATAATCGATAATATATATATATATATATAGTATATTGATGTGATTTGGATGATAGCCGACCATGGGTGTATCGTCCGGAGACAGTACATTGGGTGTGGTGTTTGCCGCGGCACAGCGTAGTCGACATGTTGTGCCAAGGCGTGGAGGTCGATAAATCGTCTATGGGCGTGTGTTACCGAGCATATATTCGGTGGTGTTTTTGGTCTGTTAGTGGGCAGTTTGTTTGATCTCTGGGTACTTTAGGTACCGTGTTTGCAACGTGTTCGGATTAAATTATATTTATTCGGAGTGCTCTGTCCGGGTCCATGGACTTCGGGTTTAGTATCCCATACCTCATTGAGTGACTTCTCCGTTACTCATCCCTCTTCTTCCCCATTTCAGGTGAGACAGATGAGTATATGATATTTGGACGGATTGGTGCTACTGGACTTTTTATTCGGATTTTTATTTGGGTTTTGGGTGAGTGTAATTGGGTATATGAGCTTTTATTATACGAGATATTGTTGGTGGCCCGTGGTTCTCCGGATTGGAGGTGACGGGTGTCACACCCTTCCACCTAGGGGATTAAGTAAATCAATTTCGTTGATATTTTCTTAAGAAATCATATAAAAGCTACAGTGGTTCTGCAAATGCTTATTTTCATGCTTTCATATATAATTTTTTGAAAATTATTCTAACCTACTTTTTATTTTTGCATTATACTTGAAATTTTTATTTGTACTTTTTTTTTTTGGTAACATGTTAAGTACTTCTTATATTTATTATAATAAAATAGTAAAATCTATTATTAAGATAGATCTTACGAAATGATTTTGGAATGAATTACATAAAAAATCATTTCTACATAAACTAAATAAAAGATTATTATATGCCTAGTACATAAGGAATGAACAGTAACTGAAGTTGTTACGTTAATGTATTATCATTTGCATGCATGCAATACATATAATAATGTTACAAAAACAAATACATATAGACTATTAGTGCTATTTAAATGGATGATTTTACAGAATCTCAAAACAGGAAGCAAAGCCGGCGAAATAACGATATTTTCGAAGACAAAGCTGACCGAAATTATGACACAACAAATGTGTATTAGAGAGTCTGTTCGACTATATATACAATAACAGAGTTTGCCCTAGTCCTCTCTGACACGAGAATCGAGACAACTCTGAAATCATCGTTTCTTGACGCTGGTGGGATCTCAAACCGCCGGCGTCGAGCCTCCCTCACTCTTGGTTGTTCTACTCCTCGTTTCTTCTACGTTTCCTCTGTGTTTGTCGTCTCTTTGGCCACCGCCGTAACTTCTGTCAACGTTTCTTCTTGGAGAATGGTTATCGTCGAAAGTTACAGCGTTTGGCTGCTCTTTTACGGGTTTGGTGTCACCAGATCCGACCGTTCTTGGGGGGTTCCCCTGTCATCCTCTTCCACCGCATCCTTCATCTTTCGCAAACGCCGTGTCTCAACATATCCTCCTACCACTAACGCCAAGTTTCCCACCGGCGATTATCAACCCCATTTTGGGGAGAGAATCGTTCGTCGCTACGGATCTGGTTTTTACCGGTCAGATCTGCCACCAACTCCACGTATCGCAAGCCATAGTCTTTCGTTGAAGCAGTCCCGTGGTGAAAGCTTTAACCCTAGATGACCTCTTCCACGGTTCTTGACCCCGTATCCACCGGACAGGAGGACGGAACCGGCGCTCCTCCCTTCCCTGGACTCAGCTCGGCCATCCGCACATCGTTGCTCTCACATCGCCGTTCGTCTGTTCCTCTACGCTGAGGTGGGCCAACAAAGGTTGGTTATGGGTTTCATAAAGGATTCGTTTTGACGAGTTTCCGAGGTGTGGATTGGATGTTAACGTCACAATTTAAGGTGACTATCTCTCTGCTATCCGACCATGTCGGGAAGGCTACACTGACGCATTCAAGCACCATCTTGAGTTCGCTGTCATCTTCTTCTTTTGAAGACCTATTCTTGTTATCTTATGTTGTTGTAGTTGATGTTTTCAATCAAAGAGGACGGACAATTCCCTCTATCATTTGTAATCAAGCAAGTTGAAGTTTGTGTTTCAAAAAAAAAAAAAAAAAAAAAAAGCTGATCGAAATTACCGTTTTTTGTATTTGTATTCATCTATTTATATATTTGGCTCCACTTATACTCTTTTGTTTCACTAAAGAAGATTTAGGAGGTCACTTGAGTAGCTCAGTGACATTTATATAACCTTTTTTACTAAATTTATAATGCATGCACAATGTTAACAGTTAGTCCAAAGAAACCTTACAAGGGAAATGACCCGACCAGCTACCCGTGTTAATAGAAAAAACTCACTATGCTAATAGAACAACAAATGATCGCCTTCTCTGATGTGAACGGATACATCTCCATTACAATATACAAATCTGAAAAGCCAAAAAGAACATAAATAAACAAAAGGAATTGTCAAGTAAAATATAAATGTGGCTAAAACATAAAAACTTTAAAAAAAAATCCTGGCATAAACTTAAGCAAATGCAAGCTTCCTTAGCGAAACGATTATGTAAGTCTAGATATACTTCCCCCTAACTATGGATGATTTAGCTGCAAATAGGTTCAGTTACAACCAAAATTCAATGGATAGGAAACATTGTGAACATTTAGGTGGCAATGAAGAAATGAGAACATACTAGCAAGAAATGTAAAAGATTTTCAAAATCGTAAAATATGCAAGTTAGCTTCATGAGATAGTCATTAGTAAACGATTTATATTTTCACATGCTTAATAGACTCATTTTCTATAATAGGATAGAAAAAGATAAAAAGAAGATGGAAACAAAGCATCTCAGTGATATATAAAACCCAAATTTATTAATAACAAAACATCAAATACAAAGCACTTGATACATAAAAATAATATTTGCATCACTTCTATTTAAACTAATGAGAATTATTTGCATCATCACTTTCATAGTCACTTTCTTAAATGATGTAAAATCTGTTTACATCAATTATAACTAATACAAATATTTAAAATAAGTGATTCAAAACACACTTTTTTTTGGTAGTGCGAGTGTTGTTTTCTTTCATGTGATCAAATAAGAGCTCTCAATATTTTACCAAAAAAAAATATAAGCTCTCAATAATGTTACCATTCTCATGGAATTAAAGACGCAAGCAAACCAAGCCAGTATCTTACGAAGGCAGCCTTTGTCTGAGTTGGGTTTAAAACGTTGTATTTTCCAACAAGTATTCATACCCATAATTAAATTTGCCATAATTTTGTTAAACTGTAACTAAAAAATATGAATACACTTTTTGACTTTCACACCCAATAATGAGGGCCTAACTATTATGACTCTTTTCACCATGTTTAGAGTGTCTCGAGTTGTTCTTATTACAGTAACGTAACAAACAATAGCAAAAGGCTTTAAGTTTTCAGGTTATAATTACGTAACGGTTGCTATCTTGCCTCTTCGCCTCTTAACTCTTCCCTTGACTCTTAAGAAACTCTCAGCCTCACTTAAGAATGTACTCATTTTCACGCACCCTAACAAGGTGAAGAAGAGCTTGCTATTAGACGTACCTACACCCAACGCCATGGTGAAGAAGCCTCCTCGGGCCAATTGGCTTGAAAGCATCAGACTCAAGTAAATCAAACACTACAAACCTAAAATAGACACATTGTATATACATAACAATCAAACAAACATGACAATATTATAAAATAAAATACACTAAATCATTGTACCTACTTTACAAAAAGGAAAACACATGAAAACCAAATCAGTAGGAAAAATAATTAACAACAGTATAAAAAAATATATTAGTTATTCTTACTTTAGATTTTCATCAATGTCAAATTGAAATAAAAATCAAATAGGAAAAATATAAATTATTACATTTTCCATAACTTTTAATTTAATAATTTCGAGTTCTAACAAAAAACACTGTTATTGACCATCTCTTTTTGTAACTTATGTTAGTAGTCTTCTTAACTCAAATTAACAAATTTAATAACATTTACACTTTGATCTTAAAATAAAAACAGATTATATATTATTTTTAATATGAAGTAAATTTTCAAATGTTTTATAAAATTAAAATATATTTTAATATAAAATAGTTTTAGTGTAAATTCACCCGCCCGTAGGACGGGCAAACCTCTAGTAATTTATAATTACAGTATAATTCCTTTTATTATTTGCTAATTAAGGAACTAACCAGATTCTTTTGTTCAGATCTGATGTGACATCTGTCTCTCTAGTGAACACCAATAGTATGGGCCATATAAGGTCTCATTTAGGTGGGTCAATAAGGAGTATAAATTGACCTGCTAAGTTATAATATTTATCGATGAAATGTTTGTGTATGATTCGATGAAACGTTTGTATTGTTAATAATTAACAAAAAAACAATCAAGAAAGATTAAATAAATTAAAAATTTACTTTCTCTTAGCTATCCCGTCATTACAATATACAAATCTGAAAAGCCAAAAATAAACATAAATATACAATATACAATATATGCACCAAATTTTAGCAAAAAAAAAAAAAACAAGACCAGGCATGGCTATCCGGTTTGGTCGTTTAGGAAAAGTCTTGCCCAGTTAAAAAATATTTGTTTCGAAGTATGTTTGTTCGGTTTGGCTTTGAGAAGGATTTAATCCGATAATTCAGATCAATTCCCAGAATAAATTATTTTAAGTTTTTTTTTTTTGTATCTTTAAAAAAATATTAGAATTTTAGTCAATTCGGTTCCTTTTTACTTTTCTTGAATAATCCGTAGTGTTTTTTTGGTTAAACTTTAACCATACAAAAGTGCATTAATGCATAAAACAAAATACGCTACACTGGATCATGATGGGCTTGAAGTGGCCCAAACATAACCCAGTTTAATAGATGACGTAATCTCGGACATAAACAGAAACAGAGTTTTTGAGTTTTGTCGGCACACAAGAAAGAATGGGGGAAGAAGAAGAAGAAGAAGAAGAAGAAGAAGAAGAAGAAGAAGAAGAAGAAGAAGAAGAAGAAGAAGAAGAAGAAGAAGAAGAAGAAGAAGAAGAAGAAGAAGAAGAAGAAGAAGAAGAAGAAGAAGAAGAAGAAGAAGAAGAAGAAGAAGAAGAAGAAGAAGAAGAAGAAGAAGAAGAAGAAGAAGAAGAAGAAGAAGAAGAAGAAGAAGAAGAAGAAGAAGAAGAAGAAGAAGAAGAAGAAGAAGAAGAAGAAGAAGAAGAAGAAGAAGAAGAAGAAGAAGAAGAAGAAGAAGAAGAAGAAGAAGAGAGCTCGAATTCTATGTGCATACTTCCCGAGCTACTTGAAGAGATATTCATTAGACTACCATTGAAATCGATTCTCAGATTCAGAACCGTATCAAAACATTGTAGATCACTCCTCGAGTCGAGGAGGTTCTCGGAGAAACGTATGAGTCTTCAAAAGAATCGGAGGATCCTCGCTGCTTACAATTGCGACTGCGGCGACCGTCCGCGTCTCCTCACCGAGTCACGGTTCGAAGGAGACGAAGAGATCGTATATCTTCACTGCCTCGCCTCACGACCCTCGTTGAGCTGCGACGGTTTGCTCTGCTTCCCCGAACAAGACTGGATCATTGTTTTGAATCCATCCACCAGACAGCTCCGCAGATTCCCTTCCGGCTTGAACCATAAGTGCAGATTTGGATTCGGTAATAATCTCTAATTGAGTAATTTCACATTCAAAAAAATAGAAACTTTTTGAGAGATAAAAATCGAAACTTTTTTTTCAGGATTATGGTCTAGCTTCTCGCCGGAAAAATGGGCGATAGGTTTCGGTAGAGACAAGGTTACGGGAAGCTTTAAAGTAGTGAGGTTGTGTTTTTCTTTTCGGGAAATTGGGCAAGAGGAACCTGTGTTGGAATGTGGTGTTCTCGATGTTCAAACTGGTGTATGGAGTAAACTGAGTCCACCTCCTCATGTAGTTAATCCCGGAAGCAAATCTGTCTGTGTGAATGGATCCATCTACTGGTTAAACTTTGAAGTTGGAGAGTATTGCAAGTTACTTGCATTGGATCTTCATAAACAAGAGTTCAACAGAATCCCATTACCAGCTACTGGGCTAGGGGCCACGAAGGAAACACTGATAGTGAACTTTGAAGAGCATCTAGCGTATGTCAATACGAGTAAATTGCCTGAATGGAGACTAGATATATGGAGCATGGATAATACAGATCAAAAACAATGGAGCAAGACTTTCTCCATACGTTTAGAACTTAAGGTTGTTGCCTGGCGAAGGAAAAATAGGTGGTTCACGCCAGTGGCGGTTTCTAAGCAAGGGAATCTTGTCTTCTGTGACAATCAGAAGAGGCTGTTTAAGTATTATCCAGGGACAAATGAGATTCGTTGTCTCTCCCTAGACACTTATGTTATATCTCCATACTCTGAGAATTTGGTCTCACTTCCTTTGAAACCGAGCCATCAGTATCCTCATCTAAGTGTTGAAACAAGGATGTCTAGATGCCGCTTGTTTTCCAAGGAGTCGAGTTCTTCTTGGATATTCCAAGCTTTGCGACGTAATGAATTTAGCATCCTAGAGATTGTGTTCACGTCTCTAGTAGTAGCTGGTTATATATGCTTACCTCGAATGTAGGAATCACTTATCTTATGTACAACTATTATTATTAGTTTAATATTTTATTTTGCTAGCTTGTTTTCTTTTTATCTTTCCAGTAACATTTTAATCAATATAAGTGGATTTATAGGAGAACTAACTCATGACCAGATATTCTGCAGCTGCATCGGTTGAATAGAATTCAATCAAATACAAAAACAATTTTGTTATTGTATAATGTAATACACTATCATGTCCCTTTGTTTTACTTGGATCAAAGCTGGCCAGTAATTTTACTTCTGCTGGTAAATGTTTGGCAGAGAAAAACTACGGCGTTTTTGATATAATCTTCCAAAACTCTAAATCAAAACTTGTTTTTTTGCTTGGTTTTTGGTTCTAATAGGGTTAATTTATACTATAGTTGTAAGTTATAAAAGTAAAATGCAAAATAAATGAAGATTCCATGATAAAATCATTGACGGCTCTGAGATCTATTTGCATGAAACATTGGAAACCCTAATATGAAGAAGATGAAATTATTACAAAATTGCCATTCATATTAATTGTACACATTCACTTAAATGTACCGTAAAACATAACTTAATTGAACACATTCACACATGTACATGTATATGAATTTAATGTACATGCAAAAAATCGGATTAACATTGAACACGTGTACACGTCATCGTAAATATCTATGTGTACACTGGTTACTAGATAGTAGATATATATACATGTACACTAATTACAAAATTTCTTGATCATTTACATGTTCATCCACATGTACATGGTATTGTAAATATCCACGTGTACACTAGTTACTTAATATATATACATGTACACTGATTAATAAATTTCTTGATGAGTTGCATGTGCATCGTGTACACATTTGTTTCATTATACATATGTACACAAAGCCACAAAATCCACATGTACACTGTATTAGCCATATGTACACTGATTACAAAATTTCTTGATCAGTTACATGTGCATCGTGTACACATTTGTTGCACTATACATATGTACACTAGGCTACAAAATCCACATGTACATTAATCCACAAAAGCTTATATGTACATCGTTTTACTTGTACACCGAATCAATTAATTTGCCTGACACATGTACATTAATCCACAAAAGCTTATATGTACATCGTTTTACTTGTACACCGAATCAATTAATTTGCCTGACACATGTACATTAATCCACAAAAGCTTATATGTACATCGTTTTACTTGTACACCGAATAAATTTTGAACATACATTTACATAAATTAAACAGAGGCCTAAAATAAGCGGCGAGATGGAGGAGACGAAGGCGGTGAGGCAGAGGCGATGAAGGCGGCGACGAAAAGGAGACGGGACGAAGGAAGTGAGACAGAGGCGGTGAAGGCAGCGACGAGAACGAGACAAGGACGAGACAAAGACGAGACATAGGCAGGGGTATCAGCTGAGGGTTGGATACGAAACAGAAAGCTAGCTATGTTATTGATGATTGGTGTATAGTTTTCGAATTTACTCTTGAATTTACAGAAGAACCGTGAAAAATACAAAAGAAGATGATGAATGTGACTTCATCCAAAATAAAGAATTTGTGCCGTCGATTTAAAAAGTAAAAAACAAGATCTAATGGTTAGGATATGAGACAGAGAGATGTGTGTTGGAGGTGGTGGAGACTAATCTGAACCGTTGAGATTGCAGAGAGATATGTGGTGGAGGTTAATTCCCGCTAAAACAATGGTTAGGTTAGTCAGCAGGTTAACTACAAAGTAACTAGTTTATTTAGGCAAAAAGGAAGATGTTAGAATAAACTGTCTAGGCAGAACAAAATGCATTTTTATGTTATAAAAAAATTCAAACTGCCTTTTGAGTGTAATTATTTCGAATAAAAACACTTTGTTTTATCCTTTTTTGCCAACTTAGTTATATATTGATGCACTATTTATTATTCAACAATGCATCCATTGACATGTAATCATCTCTATGCAGCAGTAATCGATAGTTACCGTAAATCTCGATATCACGGTCAACACCGTTTCATATGTAAAATGTGTCTTTGTAGCTATGGATGGTTCGAGAAGATCAGAAGAGCTTTATTTATTTTATTTTTTGTAAAACAAGATCAGAAGAGCTTGGAGACACACTAAACAAGAGCCACTAGTTATCAATTACCAGTTAAGCTTATAACACGTGTACCTACACTGTATTAACAAGAAAATTACTCGCGTAAATTATTGCATTTGTTAGTTGGTATTAAGACAATCTGATCCAGAGTAGCTCGCCACGTTACTAAAACAAACAGAAAAAATTAGTAAGAATTATTATTGTCTTGTAGTCATAGCCGTTTAGACTTCCAGATCATAATTCTGTCTATTTCTTCTTCGTGAGCTTTGTCCATTCAACATTTTCATTTTGAAAGTGTTGTGCTCTTCGTAGATTGAGATCAAATCGGTAGCAAACAAGAGAGAGTATAATTTGGAAGATGACATTGACGATCCATTCAGCACCAGGGAGCTCAGGGTACTTGGATATGTACCCAGAGAGAAGGATGTCTTATTTTGGTAATCCTTACATTCTCGGTTTGACTCTCACTGCCGGCATCGGTGGTCTTCTCTTCGGTTATGACACAGGTCTCTCTCTGTTTTACTTGTTAGATATCCATTCCTGAAAGTATTGAAACTGGAATCCTCTATGTCTCATTGGATTGGTATAGTTTTATGTTTAGGACTATCTCACTGAACTTAGTTGTGTCTCTTTGCTCCTTTTGAAAGGTGTTATATCTGGTGCCCTTTTGTACATTAAAGATGATTTCCAAATTGTTAAACAGAGCAGTTTCTTACAGGTACTTGTATATAATATACATGTTTATTGATTTATCTCTTGATAACTTTCAGTGAATGAATGTGATCTTTTTGTTGTGTAGGAAACTATTGTAAGCATGGCTTTAGTTGGTGCCATGATCGGTGCTGCATCAGGAGGTTGGATCAATGACTACTACGGTCGTAAAAAGGCTACTCTGCTTGCTGATGTTGTCTTTGCTGCTGGAGCTATCGTTATGGCTGCTGCTCCTGATCCCTATATATTAATCGCCGGTCGTCTCTTGGTTGGTTTAGGAGTTGGTGTTGCTTCTGTGACTGCACCTGTTTATATAGCAGAAGCATCTCCATCTGAAGTGAGAGGTGGGCTTGTGAGCACCAATGTGTTGATGATCACTGGTGGACAGTTTCTTTCATACCTCGTTAACTCTGCTTTCACACAGGTTAGTAACTTAGACTTATTGATTAATCTCAAAATCCATTCAGAAACTAGGGTTAGGGTTGATATTACGTGTCAAACAAGAAACGAATAAAATAACTTTTTAGGTATGATTATGATTATTTGTTGGCAGGTTCCAGGAACATGGAGATGGATGCTTGGAGTTTCAGGTGTTCCTGCTGTTGTTCAGTTCGGTCTAATGCTGTTCATGCCAGAGTCTCCTCGATGGCTTTACATGAAGAACCGTAAAGAGGAAGCTATCCAAGTGCTTTCAAAAATATATGACATCTCTAGGTTAGAGGACGAGATTAATCATCTTGCCGCAGATGAAGAGGAAGAGAAGCTACAGAAAGACACTGTCAGCTACTTGGACGTCTTTAAATCCAAAGAAATGAGACTAGCATTCTTCGCAGGAGCAGGACTTCAGGTAACGTGAACTTCACGTTAAGTTTAGCTGTCTTTGTCTGAGAAATCTAAAAGGGACTTTATTAAATGTCTGCAGGCGTTTCAGCAGTTCACTGGGATCAATACTGTTATGTACTATAGCCCTACGATAGTGCAGATGGCTGGTTTTCATTCAAACCAGCTCGCTCTGTTACTCTCTCTCATCGTTGCTGGCATGAACGCTGCTGGAACAGTCGTGGGGATTTACTTCATCGACCATTGTGGACGGAAGAAGCTTGCTCTCTCGAGTTTATGCGGTGTCATTGTATCTCTCATTATCCTCTCAGTCTCGTTCTTGAAACAGTCTGATGTAACGTCTGATGGAGGGCTCTACGGTTGGCTCGCTGTGCTTGGCTTAGCTCTGTATATTGCTTTCTTTGCACCGGGGATGGGACCGGTTCCTTGGACGGTGAACTCGGAGATATACCCACAACAGTACCGTGGCATATGTGGAGGCATGTCTGCAACGGTTAACTGGGTTAGTAACTTGATTGTGGCACAAACATTCTTGTCAATCGCAGAAGCTGCTGGTACTGGAGTGACTTTCTTGATTTTGGCGGGAATAGCGGTTATGGCGGTTATCTTTGTGATTGTGTTTGTTCCCGAGACTCAGGGGCTAACGTTTTTGGAAGTGGAGCAGATTTGGAAAGAGAGGGCTTGGGGCAGTAGCAGAGATGGCAACAACATGGAGGGGTTACTCGAGCAGGGGTCTCGGTCTTGAGTGGTTTATGCTCATTACATTGTGGTATGAATCACAGTCTCCAGAGTAAACCAAGATTGGTTCCGGTTTAGCTCAGTGATAGATACGTGATGTTGGGGGATTGTATAATGTGTTTATTTGTTATTAAATACGGTTTAGGGTCCACTTTGGATTCCAGTTATGTTCTAGAGATTTCTTGTCTACACCTCGCTGTATGATGCATATGTCTAAGGTCTAAGCGTAGAAAAGTCGACAAGGGCATTGAATACGTGAATGTTGAATCACAAACATAAGACTTGTCATAGGAACTGTGTTCTATCTATTTTCACAACATTAATTGTATTTGAGGAAAGCATAAGGGAGATGAAACAGAAACATTTAATGTATTTGGACATGGCAATAAAAGTAGGGCCACCATAATGTATGATTGGATATTGTATAACGTATTACGTATCCTTTGTGTTGTCTTATGTGTTACTATACAATGTAGGTTTGTGATTTGGCATTTCAATAACTTTATTACTTTAATCATCAGTCTTCAAACTTTTGTTTCTTTTTGTACTTATCTGATTTTTGATATATACTACTCTATCTTCTTTTAGATATGGTTATCTAGACTGTAATGAGTTCCATTATCCTTTTGCTGTCCATGTTTATATGATAATTCTTTCTCAAAAAAGCTTAACTTCATCATTTCTTTATACATTTTCAAGTATAGTATCGTCCCCGTGAACTTAGAAAAGGTGAAAGAATAGTGTGGATGTGGTAAATGGACAAATGATAATGATGGGAGAACATGAAGGCGTGAAGACCAGACCAGAGAAAATGTGGTGCTGATTAGTTGAGCCGAAAAGGAAAAATGGGGACACGTGAGTTGGCTCTTTTTGTCTTTTATCTTTAATGGGGCACTTTTAAAAGTCTTGGCCCTTTCATTTCTTATCGTAAATGTCCACGTGACACCTCCTCTGCCTTGTGTCTCTCGTTCACATGTCTGTGAGATCCACTTTCTCTTCCATTTCCACATTTATAATCCTTACCCATACACATGCGTTTGTTTTGTTGTTTCCATCAACAAAAACAGTAAAATATAAGAAAATAAAAGAACAAACCTTATTTGATTTGGTGCAAGGAAACTTATTTGAATGTTTTTGATCCAAACAACCTTACTTGATGGTTATTATTTGATGGATTTTTGATCCAAACAAGCTTACTTGTTAGTTATTATTTGATGGTAGCAAGCTTGCTTGATGCTTATCAGGGAACAAGACTTAGTTATAAAATACTAATCTGAATTACAGTTTAGATGATTTAAAGTTTTCTACCAATTCAAATCAACATCGTTTATTATGTGCAATAATAGATCTTATGTATCGTCTTGTGGTGTTCGGATTTGAAATGCTGTGATTAATAAAACCTCAGATGAAAAAAAAAAAGAAAAAAATTATGTCTCTTCTTGCTTTTATATGGACTATATAACCCACATACATAATGGTTATGTCATCTATGCCATGCCATGTCACCCACCATCACCATGATAACATCATGACAGATATATCAACCTGACACGTTTGTCTTCATTGACGCCGGCGCACCATATATCAAAGTCATGTTAAAATTTGTCAATGGAGCCAATTAGCTCATCGAAAGCAGGACCACGATCACTTTCTTTCTTATTTTATTTTTCACTGGAAATTTCGAGAATCATTCTCGTCTTGGCTTCCACAATTTTTCTTCTCTATGATTTTTATTGGTTTTTATCTATTGCATGGAAACGGAAACGAATACGTGGAAACGAAACGTTTCCGCGATTTTTGATTTTTTTTGTTTTGGAAACATTTTAGAAACGTCTACAAATATATATATATAATTAATATTTGCATTCAATTTTATTATATTTAGTATATCTTAGAATACAAGTAAACAAATAGCCATTCTATTTAATCATACGAAAATAACATAAATCACCATTAAGCATCTAAGTCATATAAAATTCAAAATAACAAAACTCATTACTTAAATATAAAATAACTTAAATAAAATAAAAATCATAACATCAAGTCAAACATCAATAACATCATTTTCGGCCTCATTTTCAGTAGCTCCGTTAAACATGACCACTATCAAAATAACAAACTAATCTTTATATTTATTAATTATTTATACAATTTGTTCTAAAATAAAAAAAAAGTTTTTTGTGTTTCCAAAACAGAATCGCGAGTTTCCAAAATAGAAACGCAAGTTTCCATTAAGTTTCCAAACTGAAATTTTTAAGAAACGAGTTTCCAATGTGTTTCCGAGAAATTCCGATTCTGATTCGTTTCCGAAACGTGAAACGGACTTTCAACGGAGTTTCCATGCAACATAGGTTTTTATTGATATGTTTCGAGAAATCCTTTTAATATTCTTTAACCATTTAAATTTTTTTTTCATATATATTAGGAGCTTATGAGTTGAATAAAATCAAGTCTATGAATTTTGTATCCATATGCGATTTGCTTCTTCTTACTAACATTTGTCGATTAAACTATCAAAGAATCACACTTTTTATTTGCTTGCCAATATCCACAAAATAAGATATATATTTTTTTTTTGTCACAACCACAAAATAAGATATAAAAACATAATATTGTTGTGGAACCTAAAGTTACCTGTATTAAAAAATTGTTCAGTCGTATTGAAATGCAAAAATGACATGGCGCATCTCGAGGCCAACGACTTTTGGCAGGCCGAAGTTAGATTGTTAATCCTTAGATATGCAATAATTCGACTATCTAATAGATAGTCTTCACCTACACAGTTATCTATTAAACTTCAAACATATTTATATGTTGTATAGTTGTTCAGTACAATATGTAATTTAGTAAAGTAACTGAAGCAACCTAACGATTTTGGAGCAATGACTTCTTGTTGCGGCCGCGAGAAGTTAGATATGAAATTGTATGCATATATAAATACTGTGACTAACACATGTAATAGAATAATTAATATACACATCATTTTCGTAGTTTGATTCTACATGTATATATCCAATAATAACTCAATATCTACTCACCACATGATTTTGCAGTTTGACTCTATATATATGGACCCGGCAAAATACATTCTATACTATTACAAAAAAAAAATACATTCTATACTCTTTCTTTTTATCTTTATTTTCCATGGACCCATAACCTATATATAAATCATTTCGTTATTGCGTAAATACTATCCACAAAAATTTCATATTTACAATGAAAAATATTGTGGTTTTGATTCTGTGTGACTAGGCTCAAGAGGCTCACGACATTCGACATTATCTATCGGCTATTTTATTTGTGATAATTATAGCGTGAGATTCGTTTCGTTATATAAATTAATTATAAAAGGTGATATGAGCATATATAATCAGAAAATGAGATAAATATCTCATATACAAAGGTGTGTTCGTCAATTATATACATGCTATAAAATACTACGTAATAATGTAGTTTACGATCAGT
This sequence comes from Brassica oleracea var. oleracea, assembly GCF_000695525.1. Lineage (NCBI taxonomy): Eukaryota > Viridiplantae > Streptophyta > Magnoliopsida > Brassicales > Brassicaceae > Brassica > Brassica oleracea. Next base: position 2,592,913 of record NC_027751.1, read on the forward strand.
CATGGCATCTATACATTCCATAAAATATTACGAATAATTATTTTAAGATTCTCAAATTATAAATTTTTTTTACAAAAAAAAAAAAAAAATTATAAATTTTTTGGCAACAACTAAATTATTATATAAATAGATATATTTGTGATACGTTGAAGATATAATCAAAGCATCAATATTGATTTAATCAACCAAATCAAATATAGAATACTTTATTACACGGCTAAGAGAAAAGCTGTGGGAATAATTGGCCAAATGTGCTATCTGACGACGATTCGTTCATCGAAGATCCTTGGCGCACATGGTGGGCCCCAGTTTCGAGTTGATGGTAATGATCAACATGTAATATTACATACCATACATTATACATACATGGATTAGTAACCACATGATTAAGAAAGAGACAAGACAATAGTTGCCGCCCATTGGCAGCTTTATAAGCACCTCTTCACCTTCTTTCTCTCCATAAAAAAAAGAACCAGAGAGATTCACAATGAGCAACTCAGCTTTTCTTTCTCGTTGTTCCTCGTACGAGGGAGACGTTGACTCAGACTCCGAGATCTTCACCAGCTCCAGCTCATGCTCCTCCTACACTGAATCTGAAGAAGAAGAGATGGACAATGGCTTTGTTGGAGAGACGATGAAAGAGACCAAGAAGTCAGAGAAGAAGAAGAAGAGCAATGTGTTACTTGAAGGTTACGTTGTAGATGATTTGAAGAGGACCAAGAGTTTAACGGACGATGATCTAGAGGAGCTAAAGGGTTGTGTAGACTTAGGCTTTGGATTTAACTACGAGGAGATTCCTGAGCTTTGTAATACTTTGCCTGCTCTTGAGCTTTGTTACTCCATGAGTCACAAGTTCATGGATCAAGATCATCATCATCATCACCATACTTCTTCTTCCCCTGAGAAGATTGAATCTCCCCTTAGTCAGATAGCTAGCTGGAAGATCTCTAGTCCTGGTAAGCTCTAGTTTTCGTAGTTTTTTAACCTTTTTGTTGCGTTTTTTTTTCTGATGATATGAAGTGTGTGGAAAATAAAATAGGGGACAGTCCTGATGATGTCAAAGCAAGGTTGAAGTTCTGGGCACAAGCTGTGGCATGCACCGTGAGATTATGCACCTGAGAAGAGGAAGATGAATGAAGAAGACGATGAACAACATGATTGCTGCAGGAGTGATATCTCTTTATATGCTGTTCTGTTTCAGCTTTTTTTGAGATTGACCTGCTTGAGACACCCTTTGTTGTATGAGCTATGCTCATGGATGTATAAAAGAAGTTTAATGACCAATGAAGATTTTGCTAGGAAATTTCTTGTAATGTATTTTCTAATAAAGAGCAAAATAAATAATAAATAATTACATATTGGACCAAGAACACTTTGTTTAGAAGATTATGCTGCTTCCACGTTTTCACCCAGCTTGGATGAGTTTTTTTTTTTTTTTTTTGTCAAACGATTTCATTATCTTTGATGACACAACAATGAAAATTAAAAACAGATAGATTCTCGGGAGAGACACCCTTTGTTGTATGAGCTATGCTCATGGATGTATAAAAAAGTCTTAATGATCAATGAAGATTTTGCTAGGAAATTTCCTGTAATGCATTTCTATAAAGAGCAAAATAAATAAAAAATAAATTCATATTGGACCAAGAACACTTTGTTTAGAAGATTATGTTGCTTCCATGTTTTCACCCATGAGCTTGGATGAGTTATTACAACCAAACTGCTCCTAAAAGTTTGACAAAAGTTGCATTCCAATCTTCTAACTATAGATATATGTTCACATTCCACAGATCTATTTATCTAATCTCTGTAGTACATTCAACCTATGAGTTAGTTTCTTCTCTTACTCCATAGAGAGAAAGTGAGAGACTATCTTTGGGGACTAGCACTATGAAGTTTTAAGGTTAGATCCTTTAGTGGTTAGAGAAATGAATATCAAAACAAGTATCAACTATGAAACTATGGCAACAACGTGTGACAGAACTTGAAAGACCATTTCAATTCAATATAACATCAGGCAATAAAGAAAAGTGGTATCAAACAAATCATCCAATCATGCTACATAGTGAAAAAGATAACTCTACTTTCAAAGAGTGTCCAAACTTTAGTGAGAAGAAGCAACTTTCTCGCAATTCTCTGACTCAGAATCATCTTCAGAGAAACTTGGGGGTTTAGGAGTGAGTCCCAGCGTCTTGAACATGAGTTGGTCCGCGTCAAAGTCATTGTTGGGTGTTGTCAAAAGCTTCTCTCCAGTGAAGATAGAGTTTGCACCAGCTAGAAAACACAGGGCTTGCTCGGGCATCGAGAACCGGACTCTACCAGCAGATAGCCTCACCATTGCTTTTGGCATCACGATCCTTGCTGTTCCAATCATCCTGATCATCTCCCATATCTCAACCGGCTGTAGAAACACACAGGAAAAAGGTTTTTAAAAGCCTTTTACCACTTAAGTAGCTATGACTTGTACTATGTCTTTCTATTTACCTTCTGGTCTTCAAGAGGAGTGCCTTTCACTGCTAGCAGAGCGTTGATGGGAACACTCTCAGGGTGAGAAGGAAGTGTTGCCAATGTGTGTAATAAACCTACTCTGTCCTCTTCTGCCTCCCCAAGCCCTATTATTCCTCCTGTTTATTTATCAAGAAACAACTTGAGAACATGGATCTATCAAGATCAAATGAATATTAGAGAATCATGATTTATAACGACCAAGATCTTTGTTACATATCAAGAGTTACCTGAACAGACGTTGATACCAGCATCACGAACATGCTCAAGAGTTTCAAGACGTTCATCATAACTTCTAGTAGTGATGACGTTGGGGTAGTACTCTCTTGAAGTATCAAGATTGTGGTTATAAGCAGTGAGGCCGGCCTTCTTCAGCTCTAACGCTTGTTGCTTCTCAATCATGCCCAATGTGCAGCAAACTTCCATCCCCATGCCTCTGTTGTAAAGTGAGAGGCCAAAAAAATAAAAATTATAAAGATGTTACAGCGCAAGAGACCATATTCAAGATGAAGTTGTCAAGATTTTGCCAGCAATATAGCATTACGGGTACCTTATCTCTTTGATGTACTCAAGTATCTGCTTGAAATTGGTTTTGCGTCCTATTGTATCTCTCCACGCAGCACCCATGCAAAACCGTGTGCTTCCAGCTTCTTTTGCCTAACAACACATGGTAAAATTTGTTAATTCACATCATAATAGCTATTACATTCTTAAAATGCTTCATTATTAAAACAATCCCAAGATCCTAGATTGTTAATTATCATTATCCTCAACCTTGATGATTTATAGTCCTAGAGAGTAAAAAGATCTGCCACATTCCTCATGTTTCTTTTTGACACATTGTGCTATAGAGAACATGCATTGAGTAAAAGAACTAAGAAAAGGAAACAGCGCGAAACCTTCTTAGCAGCAACAATGACAGCGTCCTTGGACATGAGTCTTTGGGCCTTGACTCCAGTGTCATATCTGGAGGACTGAGGACAATAAGAACAGTCCTCACTGCACCCTCCAGTCTTTATGGAGAGGAGAGTACATTGCTGCACTTCCCTGAAGTTATGAACATGCCTATGAACCTGTGCCTGAAAACCCAACACACAATATCATTACCAATTAGTAAAAGACAAAAAAAAAACAAAGAACACCAATTTTTGCAACATGCCGACACTAAAAATCTCGGACAAGATCTGTCGGATGTTCCGGCAGATGCATTTCAGTGAAGATTCAAGCTCAAACTAAAAAAAAAAAAAAAAAAAACCGATACTTTCCGACATAAAGACAGAAGCTTTATACTCCACATGTCTGAATTAGAGGAGGTAGAACAAGGGGGAGAGAGAGAAAGGAGGGAACTTTACTCCATGGAAGAGGATGTCAAGAACGGGAGAGTCATAGACGGCTTTGATTTCATCTTTGCTCCAGTCATTTCTCGGACCTTCACGGATCGTTCTTTCGGCTTCAGCTGAGGCTGCGGAAGCAGAGGAGTAAGAAGCAGATTGTCGGGCGGAGAGAGAAGGTCTGAGCTGAGATCGAAATACGAATCGAGCAAGCATCATTTTCTTTTACTCTCGGTTTGCAGTTTGTGAGCTAATCTTGGACTTGTTGAGAGTCATCTATGAGGGAAGAGTCACCTAACAACAAACCAACCACCGTTGGAGTTTCCGCCTTTGGTTTTAAAATTGGGCCTCGTGTAGATATTCTGTTGGGCCGAAAACAGTTAATTAATTAAAACGACAGCGTTTTCTTCTTACGTGTATTAAACTGGTCGGATCCGCCGTGATAGAAGAGGGTGTTCAATGCGACGTTGTGCCGCAAGATAACGGCGTCCGTCTAACTGTCCACCTGTTAGAGCATCCACAATTGGTGATACCGATCGTGAAGTCCTTAGGAATAAATTTTTTTTTTTTTTTAATAGTCAAAGACTCCTGTGAAAAAATGTGTGTACAATGGTGAACCCGAAGTTGGAATCTTTAGGAATAAAAAAATATTATTTTTTTTTGTTTAGTGAAATATAATTTTTATATATTGAATGATTAAATAGAATAACTTAATATAAAATACTAGAAATAAACTTAAAAAATAATAATTAAACATATAAATATAACAATTAAAAATAAAAACAATAATTAAACATAAAGATAGAAAAATTCAGAAATAAAAACATGATTAAATATAAAGATTACACATAAGAGTTTATAA
>NC_027751.1:2598933-2625601 GCF_000695525.1 Brassica oleracea var. oleracea
CCCAGAAATTTTTGAAACCATAAATGGAAGAAATCCCCAAATCGATTCAAAGGAAATACGAAGCATAGAGGGAGACGAGAACAACATGGAAGCTAACATATCCTTAAATCTACCACAGAATTAGTTTATTTACCTTTGAAGATCGACGATGGAGAGAAATCGAAGATGGAGAGAAATCGCCTTTCCTTGAGAGCTATGATTTTTTTTTCTAACCTTCGGTCGCGAATGTTTTTTTTCTCGACATAACCCAACACAACATATCGCCGGGCCAACCATCAGACGCCACGTGCAGTAAGGACTTGATCCTTCGAAGCCTTATTTACGGACTGATCCGTACGGATCCGTCTAAAGCTGAGCCCAATTCACAATTTTTTAATTGTAAAAAAGCTAAGGATTTGGGCCACGGACCCGTGAGGGACCTCCGTTGCGGTTGGTCTTATAACGCCGGTCTATGTAACTCTCTCTCTCTTGTTGCACTTTTACAATATTTTCTTGTTTGTTTTTGAATTGTAAAAGAGTTTGCGTTTGGTTCGTACACGAATGGAGTTTACCATGTTAGTTTCACGTTACGCACAAGTGATAATTATGAGTAAATATGATAAGTTAAGAGCTCCGCATTGGTCATACACATTGGAATGTTGGTGCAATTGTCAAGATACAAGTATATGCTCTTCCTTTTTTTTTTTTTTTGTCATCTATTATTTTCATTTAACTTAAACTGAAGTTCTTACAATACAAGTTCACAGCTTCTTCCCATCTTGAACAAAAAACTAGATTATACAACAACAATAATAAAACTTCCTTCCTCCTTGTGCTCCAACAGTTTGACTTCTCAAAAAACGACAACATCCTCGCATCAAGTCTCCAACCACAAAGAAGAGGGTTAGGTTTTCTCACCATCAAAGAGATCACTTAACCAACTTGGCCCTCCATAAGCTACATATAACTGCAGCCTATTAGAAGTAGTGACACTTTGGGCAATAAAAAACACCCCTCTATTTGTTATCTTCTCCTCTTTAACCATTCGCCACCATTCTATCTTGGCCAAATACCTTAAAATTTCAGAGCTCATGAATCTGAAAGAAGGCCATGCCTTTGGTCTCAGTACCATATCTACTAGATCTTCATCCTGAAACGCAAAGATCACTCTGTTTCTTCTGTGCTGTTCCATGCTCTGAATCACCCACACAGCCGCTGCCAATTTGAAATCCATTTCCTCCGCAAAGCCCAGAAAAACGCGTCTGACATGTATTAATGTTTCACCATTATGATCCCTAACCCAAGACGCACCCTCATCTTTTTTCTTCTGGAGAAGCTCAAATCGATATTGCACTTGATCCATATCACCGGTGGTTTCACCCATTTATTGGCTAGTTTTACTTGCTCCCTACGATTCTCCAGCTCACTCTCCTTCTCTTGTTGGTCTGCCAAAAACCACAGCTCTGTTTCTTCTTGAATCTTCACAGTAATATCCGTTGGAAAGAAGAGACTCTGCCATCAAACATTAAGCAATTCCTGTTTTTCCATAAGAACCGTATAATTCAAGGGAAACTTCTTATGATCTTCCTTCTTTAGGTGTCGGTTATTTCAAAATATTGTCCGAACATATTCACTATTGGTCATACCCATTGGAGTGTTGATTGCAGAGTGAGGTGGCTCTCTAATCTCGTCCCCACATTATGTTGTTTCATTTCTTAGCTTATTTATTTTTTCTTAGCTTTCTTTGTACTGTAAATATATTTGAATGCCATTTACATAATTTCTGTAAAATATTAAATGTTATTTGTGGTGGTTTTTCATAATTCATTAATCTATGGCCAAAGCATTGTCATAACTAAAACATTGTAAACTAGAATAATAAGCTTTTTTCACTCGAGTCTCAAGACACAAATAACAAGTCATATAAGTCCAAATTCTAACTAGTGCCCACATCTAGGGATAAGTAAACGAAGAATCTTTATTGTGAATTCAGAAACCAGATCTGCTGTTGCTTGTACTTTTGAATAAACACCAACTCATTTTTTTCTAGATCAAACAAATTAAAAAAAAAAATCAAGATAAATTATGTAGCTACTTTAAATTTGGAGGAAGTGATGAGAAGACATCAGATCAAGACTGCCCCCGATCGTGATAAGAAGCTTAATTGATATAGGCACCATGCAAAGGGTTGCTCTGCTGTTTCTTATTAAACCAGCAAGCACCCGTGTCTGACTGAATGCCAATCCAATCCAAAATCATTCACCCCCAACAAAACCTCAACAAGATTGTAATATAATTGTATCCAAGAGTATTGAATCATGAAAACATAGTGAAATTAGTTTTCATGGGTCTTCCTCTGGAAAATTGATCTAGGCTCCAAGCGGCAGTCAGGTCGCCATTAAAGTGGCGCCTGCTGTTGACTCGTTTAAAAATGGAGCCCTCTTTCTTTCACGACATACCAACAAAACATTACGTAAACGCATAGATTTAACAAAACAAAAACAAAACCAGAGAAAGATGTCTCAAGAAAGAGAAGTGGGAGAATGGTTTTTATACATATGAGAGTGACTAGAAGCGAAAACCCTAGCATTCACAGATTGGATTCTTTACTGGGCCTAATATAAGCCCATTATTTGGTGACCCGTTAAGTAATGAAATAAGCGATTGCTTAGTTTAGTTGGTTTAACTGGTTTTTATTACATGTTTGAACGTTGTCGGAAACTTGCCATACTTGGATTTTTTTAAACTCAACTTACCATTTTTATCACCGCAAATGTTCCATTTTAAATTTAATTATATGGAAATTATTCATTCTTTAATTATTTTCCCATTAATATTTTGAAATTTCACAATATTATGTTGGAGAGTTTATTGGATTATTCATAACACAACCAAAAATGTTGGAAGAGAAAGAAAACCCAAACCCGATCTACATTGTTTTCGATATTCTAGAAGAACTATTCCTACGATTGCCCTTGAAACCAATCCTCAAATTCAAAACCGTCTCAAAACAATGGAGAACAATCTTGGAATCGGAGATGTTCGTTGCAAGGAGTATGAATGTTAAACAGAACCGGAAAATCCTCGCTGCTCACAACTGCAGCTGCGGCTACAAGCCGAGTCTCCTCCTCGAGTCGCAGTTCGAAGGGGACGAAGAGATCATCTATATGCATTTTGATGCGACGCGACCAATGTTGAGTTGCAACGGTTTGCTTTGTTTCCCCGAACCAGATTGTATCACCGTGTTAAATCCTTCAACCGGACAGAACCTACGGTTTCCTTCCGGTCAGGAACCAGTGTCCTCCCGGTTTAGAAACGGTAATCTCATATTCTGTTATATTTTTTTGTTGCATCAAAGAAGTTAAAAATCGAAACTTTGTGGAATAGGGTCGGACATGGTCATGGGGTTTGGTAGAGACAGAGTTACTGGAAGCTATAAAGTAGTTAAGGTGTTCGTTGAATCCATGTTTGGCGATTGCGATGTTCTTGATGTTGAAAGCGCTGAATGGAAGAAACTGAGAAGACCTCATTATGTGACCAGGTTAGGAAGACAATCAGTGTGTGTGAATGGATCGATCTATTGGTTATTTTCGGGTGAGGGCTGTTACACATTGGGTCGGGTTACCATATACTAGCCTTGGATATTCACAAAGAAAAGCTCCATAGAGTCTCAGCTCCGGATACGTTGGTCACCAGGGAAACCAAGATTGTGAACCTTGAGAACCGTCTAGCTATAGCCAAAATAACGGTATATGGAGTTGAATGTATACTAGAGATATGTAGCATGAATGCAGAAGAAGAGATATTGAGCAATACGTACGCCATAAATTTAGCTGGTGTACCGGAGTCCAAGTGGTCCATGTTCACGCCTCTGGCTGTTTCTAACCAAGGGAATCTTGTCCTCTATAATGATCGCAAGAGTTTGTTTAAATATTATCCTCAGACATATGAGCTTCGTTGTCTCTCCTCAGATAGCTGCGTTCATGTTATATCTCCTTACCTAGAGAATTTGGCTCCACTTCGGTCAAAATCAGCACATCACCCAGGACATCTAGATGCAGATTGTTTTCGAAAAGGGTCACATTCGGGATCCTAGATATTATGTTTATCGCTCTAGCTATAGGTATAGTTGGTTATTTTTTGATGGGTTCATTGAGTCTTGATGGATTGAAGACAACAACAACAAGGACACACAAGTGGTGGACAGAAAGAAAGCAAATCGGCACATCAAAACGGACCGGATGTAGTCAGTTTGAACTGATTATTTTTCTTTTCTGTTATTGTGTTATTTTCTGTTCTCCTTCTATAGGCAATTTATGTCTCCTTTCTGTCTTTTTCCATTGGGTTAGTTGTGTTTTATTCTTAAGTACGAGAAATGGTCTTCCTTGTTTGTGGAGCCATTCTCCACTTTTGCATTTTTGAATCGAGGGGATTATGATCGTAATGGAAAGCCAAAAAGAGAGAGAGGCAATTAATTTAACTCCAGTAACCAGATACTATGTATACTTTATTAGATAAGAGATTACTCAAATGCGACATACGATAGAAAATGTTTTTTATATATAGAGTGGCTATGCAAAATTCCTAGCATTCACTTAGAGAAAAACATTAAATACGGACTTTCAGTTCTTTGCCGCGCCCAATAAAGTTCCATTATTTGGGCTCAAATTGTAATAAAAATAATTTAATGGTTTCGAGACCATTGGCCCATTGGTTAGTAGATTGAAATAACAAAATTTAACATATTTGGATACAAATCAAATATCTTTTCCATTTGGATACTAGATACAAATCAAGAATCTAATTACGACTTTGACAATATGAAATTCTCACAAAGTATATTTTCAGATTGACAAGAACTAACTCAATCCAACAAACACACAACATCTTCAAGAGTTTTAGATTCTTCAGGAATCATGAATGGTCATACTTAACTGTAAAATCTTAATTAATCATTGTTTCAATTTCATATATATTAAGTCATAAAGCCTAAATCATGATTGTTATATGTTGAATTACGAGGTATAGTATTTGAATCTCTAGATGTCATGACTCATAATGGAAATATTCACTATATACATTGATCATCCAAAACTCATTATCAAGACAAATAATCATTACTTCGAACAAGATAATAACAAAAAATATCCAAATATGTAAAATTTAAAATAGCTAATTCGCGAAAAATAAATATGGTAAGTTGTGTCAAAAATTAAAATTGACTAGTTTAAACTTAAAAAAAAAATAACTTAGCTTGATGATGAAGTTATGAACAAAATTTGCATTAGTTATTGTAGTCTAGGATTTGAATGTCTTGTTGAAACAAAACTAATGATGGATTGAAACTAAACTTGCGAGGATATTGTTTTGTTTATGTGACAACGAGTTCATGTTTGCTCTCTTCTTCGTAATTTATGTATAACATGCGTTTCTGGTGGATGCTAGAGATTTGTATCTTCGTAATTTGAAAAAAAACATTGTGGTTGTTTTGCCTCTTAATTTTTGTTTACAGTTGTTTATTATTCTAGATTTGTATCTATTTAGATGGTGTTAAGTGTGGACTTTTTTATTGTAGAAAAATGGAAGAAGTAGAGGAAAAAGCAACCAAATTAGCAGATCGACTTGGATTAAGGAAAGATTATGCTACTGTCTTGTTAGCAGAAAACAGTTGGTAGATGCACTTGCATTTTGTTTATACTTTCACATCTTTTTGACAACTTCACCACAACTTTTTTTCTTATGTTTTTGTCTGATTAAAATAAACTATAGGGATGGAAAACTTGTGGTGGACAATTGGAATCTCCCTGACAATGATCTTATCACAAAAGCTGGAGTTGTCACTGATCCTCTTCTTGAAACAAAACTGGCAAGTCTCTAATTGATCCTTTTATTGAAACCAAACCAGCTAATCTCTTTCTTAACTCACTGTGTTTTGTTTCAATATTTTAGGTTTTCTGATATGATCGCTGCCATACCGTAAAAGAATGCAAGTCGTATGGTTGTCCTCATTTTCTATGCAAAAGGTGCACAAAAGGTAATGTATGTGAGCTTATTTATGCAGTTCTTTCTTCAGTTGGCACTGCCCTCCTCCTGTTCCTGGGATTTATAGCTTGCATTAGTTGGGTTGTCCGTCTGGTTCTTAGGAGGACCTGAGCTTCTCTGCCTTGATGATTTCTGATTTCTAAAATTGATTCTGCACGTTATTGTCATTTCCCAACACATGGTAAGTAAGTAGATTTCTTGGACATTTGATGGATTGGTTCTAAACCGTGGTCAAGCGCATAAAGAAGTTGTAGTTTGTGTTAGTATTACGTTAATCAGATATGTAGCAACATACTGAGCCATTTCAATTTCTTTGACATCAATAAAAAAATACAACTCAGTAACCAAATAGTAATACTTTATTAGATATTATGAATGAAGTTGCCACATCACTGCCGAGTCATGTCCTATAGAGAGTTGAAATGAAAATAAATGAAAGCTTTGTTTAGATCATCTTCATCCTCTTAGCTTCGCCATCATGCATAGATTCCTTCTAAAGCTATCTTCGTCTTCTTCCACCAATTCATTGAGAAACTCTAAGAATCAACTGTCTTTGATTCTCTCTCGTTTGCTTTCCATCAACCATAACGAAATTACATGTATTTTAGTTATAGACCATAATCGATCCGGACCCGAGAAAAAACTGATCTGAACTGAAAATTTTCAAATATCCATTCGGATTCAAATGTCTAGAACTCGAAGTACTTAAACCCAAAAAAAACCAATCTGAACCCAACCCGAAGATCCGAATGCCTATGCCTGGTCCTCAACTTCTGCCTTTGTGATTTCTAATTGATTGTGCTCGTTATTGTCATTTTCAAACACAATGATGGATTAGGGCATCCACAGTCGATAGAAACCACACAAGTCTTTTTAAAAGTAACAATAATAATATTTTGGCCGTGTAAGTATATTTAAAAAGAGTAAAAATCAATTGGACCATCAATTTGTTGCCAAGTGGAATTCCGAGTCCTTCAACACTCTAGCATAGTCTCTGTGGGAAGAAGGAATATCTCTTCTCTCTCTCCTGCTTTTATCGAAGAGAGACCTAACCAGCTACTCCCACTAACGATGGTCTTAGTTTTAAACTGTGGTCAAGCGTATAAAGAAGCTACAGTTTGTGTTAGCATTAATATGTAACAACATGCTGAACCAGCTTCAAAGTCTTTGACAGAAATAAAAGTAACTCAATAACCAAATACTCTGTATACATTATTAGATTTATGGGATTTAGTGAGATAAGATCATAACTCATAAGTAAGAGAGATTATTAATGAAGTTGACACGTCACTGACGAGTCATCTCGTATTAGCTTATATATGAATGAAAAAAATGAAAGCTTTGTTATTAGATCATCATCATCCTCTTAGCTTTCACCATCATGCATAGATTCCTTCTAAAGCTATCTTCTTCTTCTTTGAGAAACTCTAAGTTTCAACGTTTGATCCTCCCTTCATTAAATCTTTTCGCATCTGGGTCTCCTCCTCCTCCTTCTGCGAATCCTTATTCGGCCGATTCGTTTCGAAAGTCGCGAGCTTTCAGCTCAAAGTCGAGGGCTTTAGGTGTAAGATGTATCAGCAGCGAAGCGGGGAGAGAGGCTATAGAGTACGATGTTGTCATCATCGGAGCCGGACCCGCTGGTCTATCTGCTGCTATACGGTTGAAACAGCTCTGTCAGGAGAAGAACACTGATCTGTCCGTATGCGTCGTTGAGAAAGGAGCTGAAGTTGGTTAGCTTCTCTTTAACTCTCTCTCTCTTTATGTATCTCTTAGATTCTTGAACTTGGCTGGTGATAATGCTTATAGGAGGACACGTCATATCTGGAAATGTTTTTGAGCCTTTGGCGTTAGATGAACTTCTCCCACATTGGAGACAAGAACAGGTTTGTTGCTTTAGGCATTAAAAAAAAAAAAAAACAAAACTTTATATGGAAAATAACATTAAAGGCGATGTTTTTTGTTGTTTCTTGGTGTGTTCTGTAACTAGGCGCCAATTGAGATCCCTGCTTCTTCTGATAAGTTCTGGTTTTTGACGAAAGACCGTGCAATCCCACTTCCTTCTCCCTTTGATAACAAGGGAAACTACGTTATTAGGTAGGTCAGGTGTAGACTGAACACTTTTGTAACTGGTTAAGTTTGGGTTCAGATGTTTAGTAATTTGGTGGTGCTTGTATGTATAGTTTGAGCCAGCTGGTGCGTTGGCTAGGAGGCAAAGCTGAGGAGCTTGGAATAGAGATATACCCTGGGTTTTCAGCTAGTGAGGTAATAATCTCTTGTGCTTCTTCTACTTGTGTTTCTGTTCTTGAAAAACCATTTGATTTTGAACGTTTTTATACCAGGTGTTGTACGATGCAAGTGATAAGGTTGTTGGGATTGCAACCAAAGATATGGGAATATCCAAAGATGGTTCCAAGAAGGAGACTTTCCAGCCAGGCGTAGACATCAAAGGTCGCTTGCTCTCTCTCTCTCTTTCTTTCTCCTCTCATCACTAATAAGATATGTGATTTTTCTATACACAGGGAGAGTTACTCTATTTGCCGAGGGATGCAGAGGATCATTATCCGAGGTATGATTACAAGATACACTCGATTTCGCCTGCATGATGTTAGCTATGTTTCTTACTTCAACTTTGTGCAGAAAATAATCAAAAAGTATAAATTAAGAGAGGAGGTTAATGCACAACATCAGACATATGCTTTGGGAATTAAGGAGGTAACCACTTTTATCCTTTGATCTAGTTTTAACCTCTCTGTATAGCTATTGGTCATAGGAGGACCTTTTAATTGCTGATACTTTGAGCTCAACAGGTTTGGGAGATAGATGAAAGCAAGCATAACCCCGGAGAAGTTATTCACACTTTGGGTTGGCCCTTGGATTCTAAGACATACGGAGGTTCTTTCTTGTACCACATGAACGATAGACAGGTAACTCATTTTCTCCCTTGGAAGCTCCTTTAGTTGTCTGCTTTCCTTCTAGTGGTGTCTTAATCAGTGGAACCAAAACAGGTTGCGCTTGGCTTGGTTGTTGCCTTGAATTACAAAAACCCTTTCTTGAATCCATATGAGGAGTTTCAGGTATGTCAATTTCTCACAACAATAAAACGAATTAAGAAGTTTGATGAAGGATTAATCATTTTTTATTCTCCCAATAGAAACTCAAACACCATCCAGCCATTAAAAGCATCTTGGAAGGTGGTACTGTGCTTCAGTATGGAGCTCGTACTTTAAACGAAGGTGGTTTTCAGGTGTGAGTTAAAAACCTTTTTCCCTTAAGATATAACCTCTACGATTGATATAATTTTGTTTTGGCATGTTATGACATATTGATGCTAGTAAAATTTCAGTCCATTCCCTATCCAGTTTTTCCTGGAGGAGCAATAATTGGATGTTCAGCTGGTTTTCTCAATGTGCCCAAGATTAAAGGAACACATACCGCAATGAAATCAGGTTTTGATAAAGATACTGTTATTTATATAGTCTCATCATATAGTTTTCATCTTAGTTTCATCAATATCTTACAGGAATGTTAGCAGCAGAGGCTGCATTTGGTGCACTTCATGAAGGTTCAAACATGAACACATACTGGGACAACCTGAGAGGTTCCTGGGTGTGGAAGGAGCTCTACGCAGCTCGAAACTACCGTCCTGTTCGTAATATCATAGCTCATATGGTTTTTTCTATCTAATTGAAATTTCCTGCTAGATAAGATCTTAATATCTCATATAATTTTAGGCGTTTGAGTATGGGCTAATCCCTGGCTTGGCCGTAAGTGCTATGGAACAGTAAGATTCTCTTCTTTTTTTCCGGTGTTCTATATGATCATTTCCTCTTTGTTATGGGTGAACTGTTTATGTTTCATTATTGCAGCTATGTACTGAAAGGAAAGGTCCCTTTCACGTTGAAGCATGGGAAAGCAGACCACGAAGCAACTGATGTAAGTGTACACAAGCACTTAATGACTTGTTTAGTCAGACAAAAAAAAAAACAGAACTGAAGTTGGGATATTATCTTTATTGCAGCTTGCTCGGAAATGCAAGCCAATTGAGTATCCAAAGCCAGATGGTGTTTTGTCTTTTGACGTGCCAACGTCTTTATACAGGTTTGCACACAAACTGCAATATCTTTTACAATGTAAATTGTATTCATCCTATGGTATTTACTGAGGAGTTGTTGTTGTTTCTTGAAATGATGATGTAAAACAGGAGTAACACCAATCATGATCATGACCAGCCATCTCATCTGCGATTGAAGGATCCAAAGATTCCAGAAAAGGTGAACTTACCAGAGTATGCTGCACCAGAGTCACGTTACTGCCCAGCCCGTGTATACGAGTAATAAATTCCCTTCCTCCCTCTCTTCATATGCAATTTAACTTTCTTGAACAGGATACTAATACGCCGTTTTGCGTATTGATTCAAACCATGAATGAAGATATGTGGAAGATGAAGAGGGTAAGCCGAAACTGCAGATCAACGCTCAAAACTGTTTGCACTGCAAGGTATGGCATCACTTCTATCTTCTCTGTGTTTAAGTATGTTTATTCATGTGATTCAATTGAATTTGGAGAAAAGATTGAGACCGTTGTTTTGGTGTTTCTATCTAAAAGGCATGTGATATTAAAGATCCAAAGCAAAATATAGAGTGGACAGTGCCTGAAGGTGGTGGCGGCCCTGCTTATTCCGTAATGTAGTAATCCTCATCAACACTCACTTTACCACGTCCCATAAATAAATAAGACTCGAGCAAAACCATATGTTGTTATGAGCTTTTTAGTGATAGAAAGTGTATGATGTTTTAGCTGCTTGTAAACTTTCATTTGACATTTAATGGGAACACATCACAAAAAAAATTCAAAATCACATTCATGAATCTACTTTTAGTTAAACCAAATGTCACTTGTTAAAATATTTATAAAAGTTTTTGTTATGATTATATAATTTATTTGATGTTATAGATATTTTTTTTTTCATTTACAGATTTTACAACCTATTAAAAGAAGATGTAGGGTTTTTGTCTAAAATACATAAGAAAAGATTTTTTTTTTTTTCTTTTTTTTTGCTGTAGCTTTAAAAATAAAGGTAAAACATGAATGGTAAAACTAAATAAAAACTTGATGTAGACTTTAATTTTTTAAAGTAAAGCTATAACATAACTGGTAAAATTTAATGATTTAAAAATAAATAAAACTAAAATATGGAAATAAAGCCTAACCAATCATCCCCGTAGTTCAAAATGAAAGAGCCTCCCTTGAAAGACGCCTTGTAGTCATTAGACGGAAGGGCATACCTCTAAATTCTAATGTGGCAGTTCTTCCTAGGGGTGTTCAATCCGGTAAAACCGAACCAATTAAAACCGAACCGAACCGAAATAGAAAAAATGGTTTGGATTTGGTAGTACCGAATATACCGAATGGATGTCATTTTTAAGAAACCGTGGTATATGGATATGGTTTGGTATATAAACCGATCAAACCGAATAAACCGAATAAACCGATCAATTAAAATATAAAGTATAAGTATATGTAAATTATATAATATAATTAATAATATATACCTAATTTATTTTATTGGTATGATCTTCCTACTTAAATGTTTATTTTAGTTATTTAATATTTTATTTTAAGTTCAAAATTTTTTTTATCAAATTTAAAAAAACATATTTTTTACTTTTTGTTTAATAGTATTATGGATTACTGATATTTCTTACCTTTATTCCATAAAACTATTATTGTTATTAAATAAATATGTTTACTGATTATTTAAATAGTAAAATAAAAAATAAATTATTTAAAAACCAAAATATCGCCATGTTATAATTAAATTTAAAGCCGATATCTAATCTTATAAAGTAAAATTCACAAAATATTTTAAAAGATAAATATATTTACGGTTTTTTGGTATAAAACCGAATAAACCGAAAACCGACGGTATAAAAACCGAACCAAACCATATTAAATATGGTTTTAATATGGTAGATATTTTTTATAAACCGAAACACCGAAAAACCGAAAAAATCGAACCGAAACCGAACCGATATCCGGATTGGACACCCCTAGTTCATATAGGTGAGACGAGATACTTCACCCATCAAAATATTTTTATTTAATTTATACAACCAATTATATTTTCATCGTCCAACGGATTTGATGAATTTTTTTTCTTTTTGGATGTGTTGTCCCAGTTAACATTTCTTCACTTACCCTTAAAATTCTTAGGAATTTAGCATATGAATTATTATTGATGGGTTAGTCTAAAATCATGGAAGCTTGTTTGTTATAGTTGACTTAAAATAAAAATATAATGGAAATAGTTTCTACTTGATCTTCCTCAAATAAATTTGCCATAGCCTAACCTTACAATGTTAGTGAGCGCCCAGAAGAAGTGATGAAACTTAAGGGCAATGTTGTCCTAGACCAATGTGTTGTTGCAACCCACTAGTTAACCTTATCATGGTAAAAATTTAAGTGAAAGACGGAAAGAGAAATGGTTAGTAAATAAAATAAAAGCCCATGCAAGTCCAAGAGACCTTTTTCGATTTAATTTGTTCTTTTTCTCGACACACTGGAGCAGAGCAGAGCACCACAACGGCTTACTTGCTCTTCGCGGTGAGTCTCTTAGTTTAATCAGTGAGATCATGCATAGGCTCGTTCCTCGATCTGGGTATCCTAATTCCACCGAGTTGTTGCGAAAGTCGCGAGCTTTAACTGCAAATTCGAGGACTTTAGCTGTAAACAGGAGTAGATACGTCAGCAACGAAGCAGCAAGAGTGTCGACAGAGTACGATGTTCTTGAGAAAGGAGCTGAAGTAGGTCTGTTTCTCGAAAGTACTAATCTTTCAGTTACTTGCTCTCTTGTTTCTATCTTCGATTCTTTGCAATTTAACTCTCGAATTTCGCATTTGTAGGATCACACATCATACCCGTGGCACTTGATAAGATTCTCCCACATTGGAGACAAGAACAGGTTTGTGTTCTGTCTCATTGTCGTTACTAAAGCGTAAGTCTTACTCTTCACTGTCCTCAAGCCCTGTTTGTTAAATTTGCTTCCTTTTTGTTTGTTTAGAGCTGCGTTGGAGATAGAGGAGATAACGATGTCTACTTGTGCAACAGTCACATCAATGCTTATTTCGAGAAGGGAGATTCAGTCTCTGCGCGTAACCTGTTCGACGAAATGCCTCAGAGGAACTCTGTCACATGGGCATGCGTTGTTTCAGGGTATAACCGTAACGGACAACATAAGGAAGCCCTATTGCTCTTAAGAAACATGATCAGAGAAGGAGTTTTCTCGAACCCATACGCTTTCGCTAGTGCCCTTAAGGCTTGCCAGGAGTTAGAAGATTCTGTTGGGAAGCTTTTCGGGAGACAGCTTCACGGCCTAATGTTCAAACTCTCATATGCATTCAATGCTGTAGCTTCGAATGTCCTCATATCAATGTACTGGAAATGCATAAAGTCTCTTACTTCTGCTCTTCGTGCTTTCGATGACATTGGAGTTAAAAACTCTGTATCGTGGAACTCGATTATATCTGTTTATTCAGGGGCTGGGGATTTGAGATCTGCGTTTAAGATGTTATCTATCATGCAGTGTGGTGATTCTAGACCAACCGAGTACACTTTCGGTACTCTTGTAACTGCTGCTTGTTCTCTCACTGATGTTAGTTTGCTCAAGCAGATCATGTGCGCTATTCAAAAATCTGGTTTTCTCTCTGATCTTTTCGTTGGTAGTGGATTGGTGTCTGCGTTTGCAAAGGCTGGTGAATTGAGTAACGCTAGGGAGGTTTTTAATCAGATGGAAACGAGAAACGCTGTGACCTTGAACGGGTTAATGGTTGGTCTTGTGAGGCAGAAACGTGGAGAGGAAGCAAGTAAGCTCTTTATGGATATGAAAGGCGTTACTGATGTTAGTCCTGAGTCATACGTGAATCTCCTGAGCTCGTTTCCTGAGTATTATCTAGCTGAGGAAGTAGGTCTGAGAAAAGGCAGAGAGGTTCATGGACATGTGATCACAACCGGCTTAGTTGATTCCATGGTCGGGATAGGAAACGGCCTTGTTAATATGTATGCTAAGTGCGGGTCAATAGATGACGCCAGACGTGTGTTCCGTTTCATGATGGAGAAAGATTCCGTCTCCTGGAACTCCATGATCACTGGTCTTGACCAAAACGGCTGTTTTCAAGAAGCTTTGGAGCGCTACCAAAGCATGAGACGACATGGAATCTCGCCTGGAAGTTTCGCACTGATTAGTTCACTGAGCTCATGCGCTAGCTTGAAGTGGGGTAGAGCAGGACAACAGATTCATGGAGAAAGCCTCAGATTGGGGCTTGATTTCAATGTTTCGGTTTCAAACGCCCTTATCACGCTGTACGCAGAGACAGGCTATGTCAATGAATGTCGTAGAATATTCTCCTTCATGCCAGAGCATGATCAGGTCTCTTGGAATGCCATGATAGGTGCTTTAGCTAGCTCAGAAGGTTCACTACCTGAAGCCGTGTCATGTTTCATGAACGCGCTACGAGCGGGACAGAAACTCAACAGAATAACCTTCTCAAGCGTTCTCTCAGCTGTCTCATCCCTCTCATTCGGTGAGCTCGGCAAGCAGATACACGCGCTAGCTTTAAAGTACAGTATCACAGACGAAGCAACCATTGAGAACGCGCTTATAGCTTGTTATGGCAAGTGTGAGGAGATGGAGGAGTGCGAGAAGATATTCTCTAGAATGTCGGAGAGAAGAGATGATGTAACTTGGAACTCGATGATCTCTGGTTATATACATAATGATCTCCTCCCCAAGGCCTTGGACTTGGTTTGTTTTATGCTGCAGAGAGGTCAGAGATTGGATAACTTCATGTACGCGACGGTTCTCAGCGCGTTTGCTTCGGTTGCGACGCTGGAGCGTGGCATGGAAGTGCACGCTTGCTCGGTGAGAGCTTGTTTGGAATCCGACGTGGTGGTTGGGAGTGCGCTCGTCGACATGTATTCCAAATGCGGAAGACTAGATTACGCTTTGAGGTTCTTCAACGCAATGCCTGTGAAGAATTCGTATTCTTGGAACTCGATGATCTCTGGCTACGCACGACATGGGGAAGGAGAAGAAGCTTTGAAGCTTTTTGAGGATATGAAGCTCGATGGACAAACACCACCTGATCACGTTACGTTCGTGGGAGTGTTGTCGGCTTGTAGCCACGCTGGTTTGGTTAAAGAAGGGTTTAAACATTTTGAGTCCATGAGTGATTGTTATGGCTTGGCACCTAGGATTGAGCATTTCTCATGTATGGCTGACTTGCTAGGCCGTGCGGGTGAGTTAGATGAGTTGGAAGAGTTCATCGATAAGATGCCGATGAAGCCTAATGTACTCATATGGAGAACTGTGCTCGGCGCTTGTTGCAGAGCAAACGGTCGTAAAGCAGAGCTAGGGAGGAAAGCAGCAGAGATGCTGTTTCAACTAGAGCCAGAGAACGCTGTAAACTATGTGCTGCTTGGTAACATGTATGCATCTGGAGGAAGATGGGAGGATTTAGTAATTGCGAGGAAGAAGATGAAAGATGCAGAGGTGAAGAAGGAAGCTGGTTACAGTTGGGTCACCATGAAAGATGGAGTTCATATGTTTGCCGCTGGGGATAAGTCACACGCAGACGCGGATTTGATCTATGAGAAGCTCAAGGAGCTTAATAGGAAGATGAGGGATGCAGGTTATGTGCCGCAGACGGGATTCGCTTTGTATGATCTAGAGCAGGAGAACAAGGAAGAGATTCTGAGCTATCACAGTGAGAAGCTCGCTGTAGCTTTTGTTCTCATGACGCAGAGGAACTCTACGCTGCCTATTAGAATAATGAAGAATCTTAGAGTTTGCGGTGATTGCCACTCTGCTTTCAAGTATATATCGGAGATCGAAGGGAGACAGATTGTTCTAAGAGATTCAAACAGGTTTCATCATTTTCAAGACGGTGAATGTTCATGTAAAGACTTCTGGTGATTGCGTGAGTCTCAAAGGTAAGAAGAAGACCATCAACCTCAAATCAAAGATTCTTTCAAATGTTTTGTTCATGTGTGTTCTGTATATCTTCAGGTGATTTCACTTGGATTCAGCGCTTATTCACTCAAAACTATTGTTCTTTCTGCTTCTGGAAAGCGAAGTTGAGATGCATCAAATAAGTGAGTTACATGAAATATGTGCGTTTCGGTTCTGTTAAGAGTTGAATATTCATAATAGCCTTAAAATTTTGTTAGGCAAGATGTGGGAAGGAGCTCATAAGATGATGTTTAGACCAATCATGACCATGGATCCATGATCAATCATCTCATTTGCGCTTGTGGGATCCCAATATTCCAGAAAAGGTAATATTCCGCGTGTACCACAGTCACTTTACTCACTAACACGTGCATTACGAGTAGTAGCTTCCCTTCATCTATTTTCACATGCATTTTTAGTATGATTACTCACACTCGTTTGTGAATCGATTAAAAAAGGTATGTCGAAGATGAGGAAAGTAAGCTATATTTTGAAGGCATGTGACGATCCACAGCAGAGTATAGAGTGGACAATGCCTGAAAGTGGTGGATGCTTTACGTGTAGTCCCCAAGATTCACTTATGGTAGTCAACAAAACCATATTTTTCATCATAAAACTGTATGTAAGCAATAGTGTCTTCGTTTGTTATAAAGGTGTTATATGTTAATTTCATCTGGCGTTAAAGGGTAAACACTATCAAGTGATATTAACAAAACAAAAGGAGATCATGCGGAAGATTTGTTTTATTGAAACAAAAGAAAACTAATTCGGAAAAAAAGTATATAAAAGATCCAAAATCACATTCATTTTTCACAGCCTTTTCTTACAAATATCACAAACGAATGAAGAGAAAAACAAAGACGAGCTAGGAGCGTTTGGTTGCGGTAGCAGGACCTAATCTGTGGCTTGGACACTTGAGCATCTTACAAAAAAACTCTCTCTTGCTCGGGTATGTTGTAGCATGCTCAACGGGGGGGCTTTTGGCTCAAATCAAACACCTACACAGTTTCACAACAAGTACGAGTTAGCGACACGGCTTCTCTTAAGCTTCTTTCCTCCACTTTCCATTCACTTTTCTCCAACTCATAAAGCAGACAAATCACAAGTGAATCCGTTTTTACGAGCTTAGGAATGTTATTGTATTATATGTACCGTCAAACTGTTTACTGCGCTTTTTTTGGACAGCATTTTTAAGTCGAACTGTAGTATTGCGATCAGATCATTTTCATGTGCTCATCAACAGAGAAGTTGCAACAACGCAAGATAAACAACTTTCTATAAAATTATTTAACTTGTCATTAGAGGAGAGAGTTTTGTAAGCTGAATCAACGGTTGTTATATTCTATACAAGCAATTAAAAATCCTAATCACAAAGTATATACATATCACATTTACCAAGCCAGACTTTACAAACTGAAATGCTACTAAGCAACCGTTCATACGCTGTCAGCTCCGGGACAACAAAAGGGAATTAAAGAAAAATGCAAGATTTACATTTCTTAAGAAAACTACTAGATTAGATGCTGTGTGCATACTATTGCACGGAAGAATACCAACAAATATCAACAAAGCAGCCCTATGCTATTCTTCACAAAATTTCATATTCCCTAAATAAATAAAAATACAGACTAAAACGCCACTTTTTACTTTAAAAAACTCGTCAGAAATGCAAATAGCTTACAAGAAAAACGACAGAGAGCAAACACAGGTATCATCATATGCCAGCAAGCAAGGACCAGACTAGTATTTTGGTAAAGCATAACGCACATTCAACGCAATAATCAAGCAACACATAGATGATGGAGATAATTACCTTGCAGATTATGATAGCGAGTGGGGCTTAGTTTCAAGGCCGCTGTCCAGCCGGAGAACCTGAAGGCGGTTGCTGCTGATTCTGCTTAATCTGTTGGAGAAGGCTTGCTGCGAACTGCAGTGTTTTCTGGTACCTTTCGTCCTTCTCCCCATCTGTTGTGCCTTGACCAGCCTGTGGTGCTTGGCTTTGCGGCTCTAAGTTTGACATGTCAGCCGGTGGTGGTTGCATGGCAGCTTGAAACTGGGAAGGATTTAAGTTATGCGCCTGATTCGTTGCCACACCATGATAGTTACTTTGCTGATAACTTGGAACCGGAGCATAGTTTTGGCTTGGTACTGAACCTTCTGGCTGGTACTGCTGTGACATGGGCTGAGAAACAGGATGATTTGACGAACCATGATTGTACATGGTGTAATTATTATGATTCATCTGAGGCATGTTAACAGATTGGCCTTGATACTGCATGTTTCCATGGACCATTCCACTGGAGTAGTTGGGATTGGAGTTGTTCGAAGCCGGAGCGTAACGCGGAGGAGGAGGAGGAGGTGGTTGTCCAGCTGGATTGTACTGATTCCCATAATTTTGCGGATCTCTATTCCAAGCTTGAGAAGACTGTGCTTCTCCATTGTAGTGAGGTACTGTGGAAGTAACCGATGAAGCAACTGACATAGTTTGGTGACTCTCAGGAGCAGTAGATTGAGAAGAAGCTGCAGGGAGAAAAGACGCCAGAGTAGCTAAAAGCTCCGGGGTTAAACTAACCCCAGCTTGAGACGCTGCATTGTTAGGTAACCTGAGAGGCTCGCTAACCGATGGTCTTGACTGTTCTGGTGCAGCAGCACCCCTCGGAGGATAAAAGCTGTGACCGGTATTGGCAGGCGAATCACGGGGTTGATCCATATAAGACAGAGGGTTAGACTGAGACTCTTGTCTGTACGATGCTGCAACGGGAGCGGCTGGTGGGGGCAGCTTGAGAACAACGCCGTATAGACGCTCAGGACCGGTCACTTTGAGTACATCAGTTAAGAAATCTGATGGAGGCACCAGGAATAAAGTAGTTCCATCGTCTAATTTGGCAACCCCAGCTCGATCTTTCGAGCCAAGGTAGCGGAGAAACTCAGTGTAAGAGGCGAAATCTTCTTCGCTGTCTGGTAAGAAGTAAACTATCTCAAATCCAATGGCTTCAGTGTAGTGCTTGGCGAGCATGTCCAAACCAGTTCTTGCTGAACAATTCACCACCTCAGGGCTGTAAAAAACAATTAGAAATGCATCAGCACCACCCATTACATATCTAATAGAAAACATATACTTACAGCTTAGTCTCGATCCCTTTTCCAATAGGTACACAACGAGCACAACAGACGGGAGTCCCACCCTTGGCAATCATTCCTCTCCAAATGTAATCAGAATCACCGTAGCCGCGGATAGGCGGCCTAGCAGCAACTGAGCCACGTCTAAATGACCTCTCATCTACACCCATTGGAGCAAAACCCTCCGCTGATCCATCTCTTCTTGTCCGTTTGTTTTCTCTCTCCAACAGAGCAGGATCATATCCTTCCCAAGACCCGGGGTTGGACCTCATAGGGTTCCTCATCCCTTGTGCAGGAGACGGGAGGATCCCATGTCCTGCTGGAGATGGGAGTATCCCAGTCCCATTTGGAGACGGCCTCCTCCAGTTTGGCTCCATACCAACAACGTCATTGTAATCTGAAACATTATAAGAACGGTCATTGCTACCTCTGAATGGCTTCAATGAAGGATCAGTGATGAACATACCTGGCCTTGACCGTTTCACGCCAGAATAAAAACTATTATCATCTTGCTCAGGAGGTATCTCATCGTTCGAGTACATGATAGTGATTCTAGGATCCTTGAATAGCCTCCCTTGTAGCCCTTCCTTGGCTTGGCGAGCTTCGTCCACGCTCCTAAACTCCACAAGTGAAAAATGCCTCGACGGGTAACTTTTCTTCCTCTCGATCTCACCGAAGAGTATCATTGCGTTGTGTAGCATTTGCTCGTCTATCTGAACAGAAGGAGGGTACCCAATCCACAGAACTTTACTTGGCTGGTCATCTCCTCTGGCGTCTTCATGTGAGTGAGGATACTAACAACAAAACGTCAAAAAGCTAATTAACATCATACACATATAAGCAGAAACAATAAACAAACTCTTTTTTGAATATTTTAAAACGAACCTGAGGTTTGTGATTCATCACATTGCCATTCCTGTTATCGTAAGAGCCAGCCCATTGTTCCTAAAGATAAAAAGACAAAGTCAGAATATGAACTGTTGGTAGAGAGTTTTTCATAAGTGAAAACTTAGTGTTACAAGAATGGTTTACTTTTCTTGGGGCTTGTGAGCGGAGAAAATCAACGCGGAGATAGCTACCACCCATTCGCGTGCCATTCATGTTCCTTGCCTGCAAGGCAGCGTCAATGTCGTAGTAATCAATGAAGGCTGTCTTGCGTTCCCTGAGGAACCTGAGATCCTCGATTTTTCCGAATTTACTGAACTCTTCCTCCAGGTCATCCTTTGAGACACTCGAGCTGATTCCTCCCACCCAAAGACTCTTACAAGGTTTTGCCTGCAAGAACAGCACAGAAGGTTTTCAATAAGAAGGCGATACGATAATATCATACCAAGAATAGAATTTCGAATATATCAAAAGCATCAAGGAACTTAAACACGCATCAAACAATAATTTCAAGAATATTATGTCATCAGTTCATATATCAATTGCTAATCCTAAACACGCAAGGTAGGATAACAAATCCTGGTCATCTATCAATCAGTGTTTCTCCTGACTAAACCACACATTTTGTCTGCAGCCATCAACACTTTCGGGTACGCATTCTTGTCTGTATCATGACAAGCCGACGACGAGACGTTAAAACTGTATGGGAAGGAATCTTTGTCTTGATCACCGCAGATTGAATATGCTAAACCCATGTCTTTATCATTGCAGACTTGGCTGAGTCCCAATTATAACAACCCCGTGGGCATCATCGGTCAAAAGCGACCGACCTTAAACACTGAGTGAAACGAATCCTTGTCTTGATTACTTACTGCAGAGTAGAACACAACTCCCAGAGAAACAGAGCTGGGAAAGACTGAGATTGTACGTACGGAAAGATACATGGCGGTAAACAAGATTCGACGTCACTTGTACTGTTTGAAAGTATATCATCAATGACGTCTCTGACTGGTTGAGGAAAGAGAGTAGCCAGCCACGACGCAAATCGACTTGCAAAACAAAGGCCAAAGCTCTCCACCGCTGATACGAAATTGTCTGAAAATTTAACATCTCATCTCACCGCCATTATTCAAGTTTCTTCACCCCGGTTTGTTTTCACTGGAAACTCCAATTCCTTATTTGATCGGTACGAAAGCTTCCCATTTTTCAACCTATCATTTGCCTTTGCGAAATTTCGGGTACGCTACGCAATTCATTCGTACTAAATCTTGTGAGATTTAAGCTATAAAGTGGCCCCATCTGCAGCGAATATGAAAATCAGACCTACTGTCGGCAGCCGAATCAAACCAACCTTTTACTCCAAAACTCTTTAACGAATGAAAAACTTGTGTTGATGCATTCTTTCTTTTGAAGCTCTCACTCATTTAGAGTTGTCTGTGGTTTTACTTGGCACGAGTTTTGATTAGATGACGCAAATTATCAAGAGACCTGCGTTTCTTCTCCTTTTACGTTTCGCCGTCAAGTTGCAAATCAAGGAAAAAAAATATAGATCTAGATTTCGGTTGCGACTTTGATTTGTACGAGGAGAAATCTCAAAGACTCAAATCAAACATATCTAAACCTAAAATACGAATCGGCACAGTTTGTAATCATTGATAAGAAACAATCAGAGTTAATAAACAAACCTAGAGTAGTTTGAATTCGCGAGAACAGTGTAATCATCGATACGAGACAATCAAAGTCAACAAACAAACGAATATTATTTGATGATTAATTCTAACGAATCAAGGAGATTAGAACAAACCGGTCGCGCGTATTGGATCTTCAGCAGTCCCCCGTTCAGATTCGTCCCCTGTAGAGCCTCCTTCGCCGCCACAGCTTCCTCCACGTGTCTGTAGTATATAAACGCGAATCCGCGGGACGAATACGCCGTGATTCTGTCGATGTCGCCGAACCTTCCGAACAGCCCCGTCAGATCTGACTCCGTCGTATCCATCGTGATGCTACCGACCCATAGATTGTTCGATGTGAATCCGGAATCGTCGGATTCGCGTCCTCTGAAAGGCTTCATAGCTGCCGCCATCGCACAGAGGTGTGGGATTGGTTGAATCGGAGATGCTAAGGCTCAGGATTCGAATATCCACGAGATGGAATTGAGCGATGAATCGATAGTTCGTTGAGCTAGAGAACAATCAGAGAGAGAGAGAGAGCGATGCGTCTTCAAATCGTACCTAAAGAGAAGACGAGAGGAGAACCCTAGGTCGAGATTGAAGATAGAGAGATAAAGAGCGATCCAATCCTTGCGGCGGCTCTTTAAAGGATAAATAAACAAATTAAAAAAATATATAATTATTTTCTTTTTGGATTCTGCGAAGTAGGTCGAAACGATGCGTTTTATAGTAATCATGGCAAATTCGTAAAATAAGAACTTTTTAATAGCATATTTGCCAGTATATAGACATTTAAAAACTGATGTTAGTCTCTGAGATTGTCGCCTGGACTTGGAAGCTTTCACATGAACATTGGTTTAGATGAGGCATCAGGTAGAGGCAGATTCTTCAGCACCCCTTCTTTAACAACTGTTAAGCATTCCACGAAGATCCGGGCTATGTGATAGAGCTCAAGCTCGTATTGCTCATAGATGAAGAAAGCAGTGAACGAGAATGACATCGCTGTTTAAGTATAACGTTCAATGTTATGGTCAGGAAGAGAGTACTTGATAAGGAAGATATGTAGTAAAAAAATCAAAAGCTTTCTGTACCTGTGAATAGAAATGTTGCCAAGGAACGGGATACGATCAGTTTGAGGATATATAGTGATCCAGCAATCTGTTTTTTTTTTGGTATGAGTAAACGAGAGAAGTGAGGTCTTTTCATGTTTGGTGAGAGCATTAGAGAAGTGCGTAGAGTGTAAAATTGTACCTTGAAGAACTTGATCCAGTCTCCTCCTCTGCTTAATGAATTTAAACTGTGAACTCCGTGGTTCCATGCAGCTACGACATTCCTGCTAAGATCTCTCACTGCAGACTCCGATATCTCGAATCTCCACGGAGGTATTTTCTTGACTTGAAGAAACCCAAAGCTGTCGTAAAAGCAAATTTTGTAAATTAAATGACAAATTATTTCAAAAGAGAAACATACGTTCTAGTATCACAACACACGTTCACTGTTTTCCAGAGTGGGTATGGGAAAGTCAATATTTGGAACCAGAACTTACATCTTTGACGGCACAAAAGAGAGTCCATAGAGAGCAACGGCAAGTACAAACAGAAGTTGGGCTGCAGACGAAGTAAATGTGCTTCCAGAAGAGAAGAACCAGTAATATAACAAGTTGAGGACAACAAAAGAAACAAATGTATTCTTCTCATTTCTCCACAGTAAGATGTCTGCAACTGCATATACATAAAATTAAAAAAATGGTCAATTTAAAGAGATTAATACTTGCATAGACAGGATGTGCATAGAGTTTAATTATGCATTAAATCATATGGTCTAGAAGCGAATGTAGATGGACTAAGCAGATACATCAGCATGTTTTAGATTCCTAGAAGCAAGGAATCTAAGTTAAGAGTAGAGATAGATTCTTTCTAGGTTAAGCCTTGCAATATGCATCATATCCGTAGCTAAATAAGAAACAGAAAAGCAACGTAGCAGGACACTTACCCAGAACAGATCAATCTAACATTATAATTGTTAGTGGGGGAGATGGTTCTAACCTTTTCCACAACCAAGAAGCTGATCTGCTTTAGATTGAATGGCCGTATCATCAGATTTATCAAGATCGCGAGAGAACCACTGAACTGTTGATGCAATGCCATCCTACGAATTCAACAAGAGCTATTGTGACCAAGGGTACTACCAAGCAGCTGAATATGATGAAGCGAAATATTATCTAAACTGAACTCACTTCAAGTGTCACAACAGGTGTGTAACCAAGATGCTTCTTAGCAGCATTGCAGTTAAAAGTTCTCGTTGTGGAAGCTAAGAGAGCAAACTGATTAGCTGTGTCATAATAACCTCCAGTGCCCTCCTTTTCTTGTGTCCATTTAAGCAGTGACAAAACAAACGAAACCAGCGGAACAGGAAGTTTAGTGGATGGTCTGCAATAAAAGACAAGAAAGCATCAAATTAGGTAAACCAGAAACATAGATTTAAGGATCTGAAGTTTTTCAAAATGATCAAATACCCTAGGAAATAAGAGAATGAAAACATATACGACCATGTACAAGATAGTAAATATATCACAGAGAAACGCCATTTAAAAATCTGCTAGAAAAAAATAGATAATAAATACGGTCCTACTCGAAGCGGTCCCACTAGATAAGGTAGTTCACGATATTTATCAGCAGAAAGATGATAAGATTTCAGATGCTTTAAGAAGGAAACATTCAGGGCGGGTTCAGAATTCTGACAGATCTTTGTTCGCGCTGAAGCAGACTCAGGACAATCATGAAACAGCATAAAGAAGAAATTCTAAACAGGTTTTCTTTTTAAATGTTCATTTACCTCGGGTATCCCAAACCTTCAACGATGTGGCTTACAAAGTCCCAGAACTTGACAGGCTTGAGGTTAGTGATAAAGAATTCCTGCAAATAATCAACAAGAAAACTTCATCATATATAAAGGTTGTGCGCTTTCAGAAAAGGTTTGGCAACTACATGTGCACCATGGTTACCTTTCCAGCTACAGATTCCATATGTGAATCTAGTGCATCCACGGCACAAATATGCGCATGAGCAACGTTGTCAGAGTAAGTGAAATCAGACAAATTTTCACCGTTCCCGATTTTAAACTGAAATATCGAAAAAGAAAACAGTCATTCCTCACATTAAAGGAAACCCGAAGCTTAAGGAATATGCCATCCAGAGGGAAAACCACATGGCATCATAATATGATAAAATGGTAACATGATTCCCATTATAACATGATCCAACAATGCAAACATCAACATAACAACAGGTGAAATATATTCAAACCTTTGCATATCCAGATCTGGCTAGATTCACGAGGAAAGGAACAAACTCAGTATCACCAGGTCCAAACACAATGCTAGAGCGAAGTGCACAAGTTAACAAACCATCACGGTTGTTAGCAAACTTAATCAACGCTTCCGCTTGAGCTTTGAAGTCTGTTGACATGGATGGGAACTGCAACAGAATCAGAGTAACACAAACATCATTCCTGAACAAAGAACAAAAAAAAAAACAATCATCCTCAGTGATTACCTTCAAAGGACGTCTCAAGGATTCATCACCATCACGAATAGGTTCAGAACCGTCAAACACAACGTCAGCAGTACTGTTGTAGATAAGTTTTCTAACTCCAGACTCGCAACAAGCGGAGATCACGTTCCTCGAACCTATTGGAGCCAAAGAACTCGATTACACACTCAAAACTCAACGATATTAAAACGAGTAAAGGTCCTTTTACCTTTAACCAAAACCTTGTAGCAATAAAAGTAATCATGGGAACGCAAATCACCAGCTCCCATGTAGAACACAACGTACGAGCCTTCAGTAACTGCAATCAACAAGAGAGCCGTATACAACGTTACAATCAAATCTCAAATCATAACCTAAATCTCATTCTTCCACGATCCAAACGATAAGTGCAACAAGAGAAACAAACCTTTAACGATCTGAGGTTTATCACGAACATCAACGCAGTGATACGACGCGCGGCCGGAGGAGAGAGCGTCGACGAGGACCGAATCGGACTCGTCGAGATTGAGAGTCTGAGCGGAATCAGCGACTCGGACCGTCCAGTTTCCGAGCCGGAGCAATCTGGAGACGAGCGATCGGCCAACGAAGCCTCGGCCGTTGAGGACGACGCAGGTGTTGAGTCGAGAATCGCCACGAACGGCATCGTCATCCATTGTTAAACGTAAGCTCTATCGTACTATCGCCTTTCTCTCGATATATATAACTCGCGAGTCAACTCGGAGAGATAAAGGACGAGTCGAGGTAGATCAGTGGGTGCAATTTGCAAAACGCAGAAAAAAGCAGCTGAATCGTAATGTAACCTCTCCACTAGCTAAAGACTATTAGCGTTTTCATCTATTATTAGGGTATTGTAAAAAAAAATTCGACCGTCTAACAATAATAATATTAACAATTTACTATAAAACTACATATAACAATATATTTTTAACACTGATTTTTTTTTGTTAAATTTTTAGTGTAAATTTATTATCTACTAATCTACATAATTGATTAAAAATGGCCATTTTCAGGACTCAAACCATATCATATAGAAACACTAATAAAATATACTTCCTGTAAGATAATATACAAAAATCAAAAAAATAATCATAGGGACGCACGCTTGAGTTGTCAGATGTATGGTTTGGTGAGCTATATCCATCAACCCACCCAACAAATGATTTCCACGGTTAAGACATTTGGTAAGCGTTTGGAGAGGGACACTAAAACGTGTAGTATATTATACACTAGGGGAGTGTCCGCGCGGAATATTGTTTTATTATTGCTAAGAGCATGATTTTTTTTTTGGATAATGTAATTATGTTATCGTTTTTATTTGTTAAGATCATTAATTGATGTTTTTAGTTTGTTATGCAGTAGGTGATAAGTTAATATATTTTGCGTTTGTTTTTTTTTTTGAATAATGTGTTGTTGTG